>NC_068565.1:37074065-37374815 GCF_025698545.1 Gossypium raimondii
GGGTTGATAGGAGTAGAACAGAGAAGTGATTATGATGATGTTGAAAGAAAAGGAAGGATATGCATTTTGAGAGAGAGAAGGAAGAAGAAGAGGAAGAATAGAATGGAGGGCATTAAGAGAGAGATTTGCGGTGAGGCAAAATGGAAGGAAAGGGGATACAGTTGGCTTTGGAATCTTATGATTTGGATTTCAACAACTACCCCATTATTCTCGTATTCTTATGTATGTGATATCACACACTCTTCATTTTATCATCTCATCACAATTTTATTCTTGCTAGCCTGTAAAGTTGTTCATTATTGCCATGCTCTCATTTTGTCCACCACCCAGCTATATATAATTAATATAAAGAATGTCCAAACAATTCTACTTTCTTTATTTTTGCATCTTGTACTTTCAAGATATAATATTTAGGGATCATCCTTTTTAATCCTTAATCAATAATTATGTCTAATATGCATCAAATTTGGGTGTGAGAAGACGTGGTTAGCAACTTCAAAACAAAGCTTTGACGATAACTAACAACCGCAACGAACTAGAAAACGAGTAAGGCTGGGTTTCTCTGATTTTGCGGCGCCAAATATTACTTTTTCGTCCTTTTTCCCAATCTCTTGTTTTTAAGGGCGGATAAAATTAAGGGCAGGCCGAGGCAATACGACTTAAATTTAGGTAAATGCAGGGGATTCGTTTCATATTTTATTTAAATGTTGGGTTTTATAAATGTTCCATAAAACAATTTAAACAAACCGAAATCAATCAATATTGATGTGATAATTAAGAAGCAGCCCGCGTAGAAAAACTGATTGATCTCACATTTGATTTAACAAAACAAACTGATTTCAAAGTTTTAACCAAAAATTTGTTAAAATATTATAGTCAATTTGGAAATTTATAAAATTATAGGAAAACTTTCAATTTTATTTTAAAATTAAAATACTTTAGAAATTTAGAAAATTTATTATACATTATTAATATGTTATGAAAATATTATAATATTTTGGAAATTATATAGAATATTATAAAATTATATAATATTTATTAAAATGATAAAAATAAAAAAATCATAAAAATCATAAACATTTTTTAGGCTTATTTTTATGCTCGAGCTTGACCCGACCCAAAAGTGGGCCTAAACTTTATATAATATTTATAATTTTCATAGTTATATATATATTTATAT
This sequence comes from Gossypium raimondii, assembly GCF_025698545.1. NCBI lineage: Eukaryota > Viridiplantae > Streptophyta > Magnoliopsida > Malvales > Malvaceae > Gossypium > Gossypium raimondii. The sequence continues at coordinate 37,075,246 of NC_068565.1, forward strand.
TAAAAGTCTATAATTTCTATCAAATTTTATAATATATTAATAATATGTTATAATGTCATAATATTTTTATAATTAATTTTATATATCTATACTATTAATAAAATCTCGATTGGATTGGTGTCATGAGTCAATCGACACCAACTCGATTAGGAAAATAAAAAAAAAACATTTTGTATTTAAAATAAGTTATATTATTTTAAGGTACTTTAGTCTTTTAATTTAAAATAATAAAATAAAATGTGCATAAAGTGAAATTTGAACCCATAAATTTATCACTCAACCAAAACTTTATTTTTATTTACTTATACATTTTAATTTTATTATGTACATTTTATTACCTTCACAATTGCATATCTATACTATTACAACTCGACATTAATTCAAGATTGACTACAACACCATGGGAAACAATTGTAGTGCATTTAGTATTCTTAAATATGAAGCATTTACATGTTTAAATCTCATATTACTCACAATTTAATATATTTTTCATTTTAATATTTTCTTAATATTAATTAGTTTCAAATCATACATTTCATTATTTATTGTCTATTATTTTCAAACACATCTCCATATTTTAAATATACAATTTCCACACACATAATTTCTATTTTTATAGTTTCAAAATAAAATTTTATAATATTTAATCATTTTCAAGTTTAAATAATTAAAATCAATTTAACCCTTCACATCAAATTAATTACTACATTAATACTAAAACGGACTTTAACAAATAATTATATTTCAGTTACTCAATTGAATGTTAACTTTGAATTAAAGACTCAAATTACAACAACTTTCAATTTAAAACTTAATTGGTTTTTAAATTATTTTATGGAAACTTTTTAATACTTAAACCTTTTATAAATATTACTTCGTAGAAGATACAAAGTGATTATTTCACGTCATTTTATGTATTTTTTATAAAATAAATTCGTTTATGATTTATCTCATGACATTGAATAATTAAATTATGTATATTTTTAAGAAATTCATTTATGATTCTTTTAATAGATGAATAATCTTTTAGAAAAAAAAAAGATATTACACGGCAAAATATGAACTATGAAACAAACATTTCCTACCTTAAAAAAAAAAACTATTAGAAATATTATCATATGCATATGTGTAGAAACCATATATTTATTAATTATATCTATATTAGAATATAAATGTGTGTTTAAAATAATATATAATAAATGATAAAACATATGGTTCAAACTAATTAATTATAATAATATATGAAATATTAAAATAGAACTTTGTTGAGTGATAAATTGAATGTTTTACTAACCCATTAAGATGGGTCTTAGATGCATATTTTTATTAGTTTTTTTAAATAAAAAGATTAAAGTACTCTCAAATAATATAATTTATTTTAAATACGAACGAACATTAGTGTAATTTCCCTAACTGAGCTGGGACCCGGTTTATAGATGACACCAACTCAATAAAGGGCTTTATATAGTAAGTATAGACATTGAACTCATGGGGATAATAAATTGTGCATGTTAAAACAAAATTGTTTAAAATATATTAAAATAAAGTTTTGGTTGAGTGGTAAATTTAATGTTTTACCAATCCAATTGAGGTAGTATCAATTCTCACCATATGCATATTTTTATTTTTATTGATTTTTATTAAAATAAAAAGATTAAAATATCTTCAAATAATATAATGCAAAGGGATATTAAAGTAATTTTCCTAATTGAGTTGAGACCCAGTTTATGGGTGACACCAACTCAGTAAAAGGCTTTATAAATAATACAAATATACATAAATAATTGTATATATATTTAAGAAATTCATTAATGATTTTTGTAATAAATGATTTTTTTAGAAAAAAAATGATATTAGACAATGTAATATGAACTACGAAAGTGTGGGGTGTGCCTCACATTTATCGGATATATTTCAGGCACTTAAGACGAGAATCGATGAGAAACCGAAGGGGAGCAGAAAATCGCGCAATGTCGGGACGAAGATGTCCCAAACGTCGGGATGACGCGACATCTTTGGCAACCAAGCAAGACTGCGACGTCGTGACGAGCAGGTAGGCGATGTCACAACAAGGCAATGTTTTCCTGCACAAATATAACCACATATTTTTCTTTCAACAAGACTTCTTCTCCCAATCGAACTCTAATTCCTACAAGGTTATTTCAATCATATTGGACCCACGTCCCAAGCCTATTTAAAGGTCCTTTGGAACCCTGTTTAGATATATTAGATTTAGAGAATTAGATTTACATTAAATATCTCCTGTGTGAGGTTTGTTAAAGAGACTTTGGCGAGAGTTTTTAAGAGAGCTTTTGTATTTGAAATATTTGGGTTTCTTTTGGGATTTGCTTTTTTTTTATTTGGGTTAGATACTCTCCATCATTGTACTCTTTGTTTACTGCTTAGTGAAAAGCCGAAGCCTCTTTTGCCCGTGATTTTTTATCCATCAGTGAGGGTTTTCCACGTAAAATATATGTGTTCGTTCTTCTTCACTTTTACTATCTTGTTACTTATACAGGTCAGTCCCCGAAAAACTAGTATCAAAGCTACAGTCCAGCTTCCGCAAATCGACTCACTCAGGATGATGACAATGAGTTTCGATATCGAGAAGTTTGATGGGATCACAAACTTCAGTTTTTGTAGTAGGTTTGGATGACATCACTTCTAGTTTAGAGCGACCTAAAGAAGGTCGTTACCAGTAAAAAGCCCAAAGGTATGAAAAAAATCGGAATGGGAGAAACACAATGAAAAAGCTCTATCTACGAGTCAGTTATGCTTCACGAATAATGTATTGCAGGAAGTACTTAAAAAAAGTGGTTGCTTTATGAAAGAAATTAGAAACCCTTTATATGACAAAATCGTTGCCCAATTATTTGGTATTGAATACTCATCCAACCCCACACACCTATAAGTGAGCATATATCACTTTTTAGATTAGTCCAGTCTAGCAACCGAAATAGTGCGGTAAACCGCTGGAATTAGATACGTGTTGCCAAGCCACTAGAACATATATATGGTAAATGCCACCGAATAGGATAGATCATTAAATTGCCAACACTTCTCCGTCACATCATAATCCCATCCCAGTGCACATGCAAACACTAATTAAATATATAGATACACACATATCATACATGCTTTACACATTTGATCATGCTAACATGCTTTCAGAAGTAGCACATACAGAAACAAATTATCAGATTTCATATTTAAAAGTCATACATATAACATTATAGAACCTATGAAGTGGCTAACCTCGAATCACACTTTAACTATGGCCCTAACTAGAATTTATAGAAAATTGGCCCACATGGCCTAATTGACCCAGCTTGTGTGGCCCACGCGGCCTGGCACACGGCCGTATGATGTCGACAGTGGGTTTTTCGGCTTCACATCGTTCACTTTTTTACGAGTTTGAGTCACACACCTGACTACTTCTGGAAAATAATGATACGACACATTTTCAAACCCTAAAAATAATATTTAAGATGGACTAATTTGTGAATATACAAAATCGAGTCACTAATTCAGCCACGAACGATTGAACATTCAGCCTTAACTCTGAGAATCATCTCTTCGGCAGTCGATTGCTTACCCAACTAGTAAAAACTGTTCTAAAAATCTCCTAACTTGTTGGAAGAACGTCGTGTGCCTCACGAACTTCTCTTAACAATACACCAAAACCATCAATTAGATTAAAATTCACAAACACACACACTTCTATACCTTCCACACGAAACGAGAACAACAACATCACCTAAAAGTTAATAGAAGCTACTTACGGAGAAATCAGAAACTCAATCCAAAAAGTCTAAAAATCCAAAATAGTTTAATAAAACGTAAAACGTCTTAATTTTAACTAGAAACTCAATCCCAGCTCCTGTGCGTCGCCCAATCCTAAGATTGTTGATTACAAGATCAGTGTGTAACTCAACCCTTAAAAGTGGAACAAATAGCACAATTCACACAGAAGTCAAATACTGAACAGAATACAGCATGACATACTATGCAATGCAGCATGATAATCATATCATATAGAGATGGCAAGGTAAATCATACGATGCAACACTTTATTTCAGAACAGATACAAATCCTGCCCCCATCCGCTACACACCATCTCCGTCCATCCCTACACAACAATTAGAGTACTAAATACTCATCCAACCCCACACACCTATAAGTGAGCATATATCACTTTTTAGAATAGTGCAGTCAAGTTGCCAGAATAGTACGATAAATCGCTAGAATCAGATACGTGTGGCCAAGCCACCAAATAAATATGTGGTAAATACCACCAGATAAGACAGATCATTAAACTGCCAACACTTCCTGTCACATCATAATCCCACCCCAATACACATGCAAACACTAATCAGATATCTAGATACACACATATCATACATGTTTTACATATCAGATCATGCTAACTGCTTTCAGAAGTAGCACATACAGACACAAATTATCAGATTTCATATTTAAAAGTCATACATATCACATTATAGACTCTATGAAGTGGCTAACCTCGAATCACACTTTAACTACGACCCTAACAAGATTTTACAGAAAATGGGCCCATAAGCTCATGTGGCCCACAAGACCTAAATGGCCTACCCCGTGTGGCCCACACAACCGTGTAATGTTGACAGTGGGTTTTTCGACTTCGCATCGTTCATTATTTTTACGAGTTTGAGTCACACACCTTACTGCTTCTTTAAAATGGCGATACGACACACCTCCAAACCCTAAAAATAGTATTGAAAACAGACTATTTAGTAACAATATACAAAATCTAGTCACTAATTCGGCCACGAACAATTGAACGTTCGGCCTTAACTTTGAGAATCAGCCCTTCGGCATTCGATTACTTAGCCAAATAGTAACGACAGTCCTAAAAATCTCCTAACTCGTTGGAAGAACGCCGTGCGCCTCACAAACTTCTCCTAACACACACACACACACACACACATCCATACCTTCCACACGAAATGAGAACAACAACATCACCTAAAAGTAAACAAAAGTTACCTACGGAGAAAATATTGTACTAAGCAGAGCACCTTAATCACAAACGTCCAGCAATGCAAACGACAGCAAAGAAAGTGGAACAAAGAATGAAAGAAAAAAAACAATAGAAGAAGAAAGAAAAAGAAGGAAATCCAAAAGAGAAAACGGCAGAAAAGTCAATCAACAAAAATTGGAAACAAAACATGGAAAGAGGGAGAAAAAGTGTGGGACATGAGAGAGATAGAGCGGAAGAGGAATGTGGGAGAGATTTTGGGAAAATTTTGAGGAATAATTCAAGAATAAAATCCTGCTAAATCCCATTACTAACCACCTATCATATTCTCCTAAATCGAATTCAACCCAACTTCTACCACATGATCGACACAAACAAGAAATAGCAAAAATATTTCCATTTTGCACACATAGGATTCAAACACTAAACCTTTGTGTAAACTAAAGCCTTACCACTGAACCATCAAGTTCATTCTTGTTATAGTTGAGCAAAAATAATATAAAAGTTAAATATTCACAGAAAGGGGTTGGAACAAAAATTTAAGGGAAGAGATTTAAACACAAAACCTCAAGCACATAAACAAAACTCTTAACCACTAAACTAAATTAATTCACTTGACAATTTTCAACCATTCAAAAACAAAAATTTTGAGAACTTACAATAGACATAAAATATTTGAAATATGATTACGACAAGATTTGATTCATGGTTGAAGCTAGATGGTGGTCCAAGTCGGTTCAAAATTATTGTCTAAATTTTTTCTAGCTTGACCCTAGTTAAATCACTATTCATTTAATATTTAACATAAAAATAAAAATAAAAATAAAAATGTATTATCCATTTACGTGGGGGGTGGCGATACCTTAAATTCACAAGGAAAACGCAGCATGCCGCTAACCACCAACTATGTTTCAAAGGAAGACTTATAGGAAAGGAAACTGTCTCATTTGAATTACCGGTAGCCCAAACCCAATGCGAACACCGCATCCGATCTTCACCGGCCCCCTTTTTGCGTGCAGCTAAACTTCTTACTCTTGCATCTGTAAATCTTGGCATTTCACAAATTCATTTCAGTATCTTTTATTTTTCAATTTTAGACTAACAATTTATTTACATAGTTTCTTTTCTCAAAAATAAGTTTAGCTTCATTAATTATATATTATTTTTAGTAAACCGTATAGATAATTCTTTTTTCTTTATTAAGTTGGTATCACTTTCCAATCGACTCTCAACTCAGTTGAAAAATTACTAAAAACCTTCCTTTCATAAAATAGTAAACATCTATCATTTCAATTAATGAAAAATCTATAAAAATGCATTTGATGAGATCCAACCAAAAACACCAGAATTTTCAACATTTTTACCATTTCAATCAATTCTCTTTTACAAATACATTTTTTGGCTCTGCATCATAATCTATTTGTTCATGTATTTTGCCTTATGAACTAGTTTTAGGATCCCTTGCAAATCATTGAGTCAAGTGACAGCTATACAAGTTTTTTATTTTTTGGATTTCATCACTTAGTCCAACTGATTCACAAACTTAAATTAATTTAGATTGGTTGATTAACCAACTTACTTTTACATATTATATAAATATTTTAAATTAATTAAAATAATATATATCTATTAGATCAGTTAAGTTAATGTATGGGATTAATAATCGATATATAAATATTTTAATGGAGACCATAATCCACTAAACCAATATAGTAGACTCATTAAATGGAATGGATTGGTTAAGTTGGTTATAAGGTTGGAGGTTCAGTCCTCTTTAATCTTTCTCATTCACATTAAAGCACAACAGTACACCCCACAATCTCTTTCCATTGACAGAAACAACCTCCAATGGAGGAACATTTTACTTTTTAATCCCTATGGCCTGTACTCTTTTTCGATTGAAAAGTCTTTTCCTGTCCTTTTCACACTCAGCCAAGGAAATATGAATTTGGTAATTAGATTTATTTTGGTTTTTAAACTTGAAATTTATCAAGATTTGATGATTAATCTTTAGTTCTTAGAACATAAAAGGATTGGTCGTTCAAGCTGGTTGGATCGAAAATTACTCAGTATACTAAATCAAATAAAGGGGTTGAACCGATTGAATCAAAAACTACTCGAAATCAATAAAAACTGAAAAATGAGACAAAAAATAATAGTTGAATAAGTTGAGTTGATTTAATAAATTTTTATTTTAAAATTTTATGGATTTTAATTAATTATTTAATTATTGTTGGTCTAGTAGTTGAACCGATCAAACTGATTGAATGGGAAACCAGTGGTCTAACCAAGTCAACCACTGATCCAATTATTAGAACACTATATGTGACACTCTAAGATTGTACCATGTCTTCACCTAAAAATTTATATATATATATGTCGAAACCATTTTTTTGAAAACAAAAAATTTAAGTGTCGACTTAAAAAAATGAAAATTGGGAGTCGCCACCAATTTTTTATTAGGGTGTGATTGGATCACCTAAAAAACAGCTTTGATCTACAAGTTTAGAAAACGGGTTCGGGAGTCAGTTACGTACGAGGAAGGATTAGCACCCTCGTAACGCCCAAAAATTGGTACCTAGTTAATTAATTAATGTCTTAAGGTCGAAAATTTGGAAAAACGTAATCCTTAGCAAAACTTAAAAGGTTACGTATTAAGACCCTTATTATTTCAGAGAAAGAAGATACCACACCCAATGCGTTAGGGCACAGCATTCTAATTTTCCCCCAAAAATGAATTGGGCCAAAATACTTGTACAATAAAACTTTAAAAGAATATCCACTTATCCAAGATTTAAGAAATCACACCCAATACGTTAGGGCACAATTCCTCTAGAATCTCAAACTCAGAATATTTCCTTTACTTTAAAAGAACATCCACTTATCCAAGATTTAAGAAATCACACCCAATACGTTAGGGCACAATTCCTTTAAAATCCCAAACTCGGAATATTTCCTTTATAATTTTTAAAAAATCTTCATTTCGAGAAATCAATGCGTCACATCCAATACGTTAGGACACAACGTGTTGAATTCCGAATAATGAGTTTTTAGTTGGTTTAAAGAGCAATCCTCGATTGTTAGATTTTCAAAAAAATCGGAATCCAATACGTTAGGACTCAATTTCCTTGAGCAATCCTAAATACGAGTATTATCTCAATTTTGAAAATTATATTTTTAAATTTGAGTTTTTTTTAAAAAAGATAAAAAATAAAATGATGTAACATTATTTTATATGCTAAATGTCATAATAACAATGATAACAAGTACAATAATAACATGGAAATAATACAAACAAATGAATATAAATAATGACATGCAAAAGATATAAAATAAATGAGCGAAAATATGCAAACATAAATTAATAAGCGAATAATTAAAATAAATAACAAAAAATACATACAAGTACACATAAAATACATAGGTTTGAAATAAATAATATCAAAGATAATTAAATAAATAAAACAAGTATATATATAAGTAATTGAAAAAATTACTAATTTAAAAATGGCATAACTACATGTTTTTTTTAAACATATATACAATATAATAATAATTACATATAAAATTATAAGATAAGATAAAAACAATTGCATTATCAAAAAAAAGAAAAAATATTGATTTTTGAAGAAAATATGAAAAAAGGACTAAATTGGATTACAAATAAAAAATATGGGGTAATTTCTCAAATAAATAAAGTCCAGAGGACTAAATTGAATCTGCCAATTACATAGAGGGTTTGGAAGGAAATTTTCCTTCTCCTCTAAAACAATTAATCGTTCAAGAAGGGTTAAATTGAAATTAAAATAAATTAAAGGGAATTTAAAAATAAAAACCTAATTATAAAGATATTTAAAGGCGGAGGGGCTAAAAGCGCAATTTGCCCCTCCGCATAAAAACACGCGGATCCTGGGTCCGGGTCGGGTCGACGCGGGGATCCTCCCCTGAAAAGGGCGCCGTTTTCAATTGGCTATTTAAGCCAAAATTAAAAGCAAATTTCATTTCAAAACCCATTTTTTAAAAAACCAAATCTTTCAAAAAAAAAACCTCTCAGCCCTTTAGTCATCCGATCATCGGTCGGTCATCGGACGATCATCGGCCATCACACGGCCATTGTTCTCCCAAGACCGGCACCACCATCTGCATGGTAGGAAAAGGAAAAATCCTCCTTTAGCCTTCTCGACCCCTTTGCCCAAATCGGGCTTAAAACTTTCAAAATAAAGGTAGAGACGCCTTAAAACTCGAGAAACCTTTGGGTTCGGCGTAGTCTTTCCTGAGATTGTTACCTCGACGCCTACGATGGTTTAGGCTCCGAATGCAGGTTGTTTCCTTTCTTCCCTTATCTATTTTATTCATACGTAAATAAAAAAATACATGTAACAGTAGAAAAATAAATAGAAATTGCAAGTATCAACCTTTGCTTCAATCTTTGCTTTTGATATTGTGTAAGTAGTAGTTTGTATTTTTTTATTTCAAAAATCCTGGCCCCTTTCACAGTATTGTCTATGGCTTTATATAGCCGAATGAAAATACAACAATAGAAACAAGAAATTTGCTTGATTTGATCTTGATTCGATTTGGTTTTTCTTTCCTTTCTTGTGTTTGCAGGTGAAGATTCGGCTACGGCGCAAATGAGCTTGGTGGTTGCGGCGCAGATGACCTAGAAACCCTAGGGTTTCTAATTTTTTCGGGCTATTATATTTGGGCCTGTTTTATTTCAGTTTTTGCCATGTATTTTGGGCCACCTTATCTGGTTTTGGACTTGTAAAAAAACTGGACTTTTATTTATTAAGGGCAGGGCAAAATTTAGGCATTACAGCTACCCCTCTTTGCTCGTTATCGTGTAACGGGAATAGAGCAAAGACTTTAAAATGCCCAATTTTGCCCGGTCATGCTGGACCTTGGCGCTCTTCTTATTCAACCTACATTCCATCCTACTGTATCTTCAGAGGTATAGGAATTGGTGTCTCGATCCACTCCACTGTAACATCGAGGAGATAGGATTAATATGTTTAGTCTGTCCCACAGCAATTTCAAGGGGATAAGACTTGCTTTCTTGAGTTTACTCCACTGCAACTTCAGGGAGATTAAGACCCGATGTGATCTACTCTACTGCAACTTCAGAGAGATAAGATCTGTGGTTATAATCCGCTTCACTGCAACTTCAGGGAGATAGAATTGTCGGCTTTAATCTGTTCCGCTGCAACTTCAGGGAGATAAGATTTGCTTTGCTTAGTTTGCTCCACTACAACTTCAGGGAGATAAGACTAGATACGATCTACTCTCTGCATCTTCAGAGAGATAAGATCTGAGGTTTTAATCCACTCCACTGTAACTTCAGGGAGATAGGATTATCAGCTTTAATTTGCTCCACCGTAACTTCAGGGAGATAAGATTTGCCATCTTCAGTCTGCCTCACTGTAACTTCAAGAGGATAAGACTTGCTTTGCTTAGTCTGCTCCACTGCAACTTCAGGGAGATAAAACTAGATGCGATCTACTCTCTGCATCTTCAAAGAGATAAGATCTGAGGTTTTAATCCACTCCACTGTCGGCTTTAATCTGCTCCACCGCAACTTCAGGGAGATAAGATTTGCCATCTTTAGCCTGCCTCACTGCAACTTCAGGAGGATAAGACTTGCTTTGCTTAGTCTGCTCCACTGCAACTTCAGGGAGATAATACTAGATGCGATCTGTTATCTTCACTTATCTGCTCTTTGGGGAACATGCCCTGTATAGTGAACCTAATTATGCCTAATGAGTAGGATGACATAAAAATACATCAAGTGCTCCTAATTAGACATGTGTGAATGACATTTGAATGAATGTAGAATGTTATTTTTCAAGAATTATCATTTTTGAAGTTTATTAAGGTTTTGTTGTTGACGCCTTTTGCTTGGCTGATATTTCCAAAAAGAACGCTTTATCAAATTGCCCCCCATTGTGCACCTCAAAGCTCAACTCTCTAGGACGCAGAATTCGTACTATATTCCTTCCCCCGTGACTTTAAGAGTAGGAAAATTTTGACTCTTCTCAATCTTCTCCTATTGTAATTCAAGGATACAAATTATGAAATTTGTTCACACCACTCTCAGGGTGTCCTGCCAAATATTCATGCCCAAATGAGGAACTTCCTTTCTATAGGGGATTTCTTCCATCCCCATCAGGACTTCTTGCTGTCTCATTCGATATTTAGACAACCAAATCTGAAAAAGCAGTCTTAATTTGGACTTCTCCTTCTTAGGCTTTTTAATCTTTGAATTGGGGTGTTCTTAAACAATAGCTCTGTTTCAGGTTACTAAATTATTTAGAATTTCCCAAAGTAATATACAAAACTTCTTTTGTGAAAGATTATTAGTCCATCAATCATTATTCTAATGCGACATGCTTGCACAAGAATCAAAAATACTGAGTAAAAGATGAATTAATTCAAGAATTTATTGATAGTAAGTGTCTTGAAAAGAAAAATATTCAAGAACAGGAAAGAATGAAGTTTTTTACAAGAACCAACAAACTTGGTACAAATATTATGAAGACTAGGTGCTTTGGATATCGCCGCTTGAACTTCTCCATGCAAGCCAAGAACCATTCTGAATTTAACATGCGTTTAGGGAATCTATAGTACTTTATTAATGCCCCCAAGACGTCGTACATCCTTTTATTGTTGACTTTAGCACGACCACCATATGCCCCAATCTAACAATGTTTGAGCCGCCTTTTCGGGTTTTCAACTCAAACTCCCTTTGGTCTCAAGGTGCCCTTTTCAGGTTTTCACTTTGGCCTCTCCCTTTCTTTTTTTTGGAAATCAGAGCGCCCTTTGACGGTTTTCACTTTGATTCCTCCCTTTCTTCAAGTGAAATATTTCTTAACCGAGTCTGAATTTACAAGATACGGAAGATTTTTGCCATCCATTTCATTCAAAATCAAAGCGCCTCTGGAAAAAGCTTTTTTCACAACATAAGGTCCTTCCCAGTTTGGAATCCATTTCCCTCTGAAATCCTTTTGTAAAGGGAGGATCTTTTTCAGAACCAAATCCCCTTCATGAAATTCTCTGGGACGAACCTTCTTATTGTAAGCTTGCATCATTCGCTTCTAATACATTTGGCCATGACGAATGGCTTTTAATGTTTTCTCTTCAATCAGGTTCAGTTGATCATATCGAGATTGGATCCATTCAGCTTCATCCAGTTTTAACTCAGCCAATACCCGGAGGGAAGGGATTTCAACCTCAATGGGTAACACTGCCTCCATTCCATAAACCAACGAAAAATGTGTTGCCCCAGTAGAAGTCCTGATAGATGTTCGGTATGCAAGAAGAGTGAAAGGTAACTTCTCATGCCAATCTTTGTAAGTTTCAGCCATTTTCACCACGATTTTCTTGATATTTTTATTCGCCGTCTCCACTGCACCATTCATTTTCGGGTGGTACGGTGATGAATTATGGTGTCTAATGTTGAACTGATCGCAGACTTCTGCTATTGTGCTATTATTCAGATTCAACACATTGTCAGATATGATCCTTTCAGGCATTCCATATCGACATATGATCTCATTCTTCAAAAAATTACTGACTACTGACTTTGTGACATTAGCATATGAGGCTGCTTCTACCCACTTAGTGAAATAGTCAATAACCAAAAAAATGAAACGATGTCCATTAGAAGCCTTCGGTGATATTGGTCCAATGACGTCCATACCCCACATGGAAAAAGGCCATGGAGAAGTCTTGACATGAAGAGGAGAAGGAGGCGCGTGCATTTTATCCCCATAAATTTGGCATTTATGGCATTTCTTGGCATGATTGTTGCAATCTCCCTCCATAGTGGACCAGTAATACCCGAATCTCATAATCTGTCTAGCCATGGTGAATCCATTAACGTGTGTTCCACAAACACCCTCATGGACTTCTTTTAAAATTTCCTTAGCCTCTACAGCGTCCACGCATCTCAACAGTACTCGATCCTTTCCCCTTTTGTATAGGATCTCCCCATCTAAGACATAGTCAATGGCTAGCCTCCTCAATGTCCTCTTATCATTCTCCGTTGCCTGATCAGGATATTCACGATTCTTCACATATTGCAATATATCTTGGTACTAGGGATGGTTATCATTCTCTGCCTCCTCAATGCTGTAACAGTGGGCTGGGATCTCATAAATACTAATTTGAATAGGCTTTATGTCATCTAATTGATTCACTTTAATCATGGAAGCTAAAGTAGCAAGAGCATCCGCCATTTGATTTTCTTCTCGTGGGAGATAACAGAAGGTAATGTTGTCAAACTCCTCGATCAATCCCAAAACCAAACTCTAGTAACGGATCAATTTAGGATCTCTCGTCTCCCATTCCCCTCTTAGCTGGTATATTACCAATGCTGAGTCTCCGTACACCTCTAATGTCTTAATTTTTCGCTCTATGGCTGCTCGTAGACCCATGATGCAAGCTTCATAATCATCCATGTTATTAGTGCAATCAAAGTCTAATTTACTGGTGAAAGGATAATAATCTCCATTCGGAAACACCAGGATTGCCCCAATCCCTTTGCCTAATGCATTCGATGCTTCGTCAAAGTTTAATCTCCAGGAGTGATTCTCTTGGGGATCCTCTTCAGCATTTGCCACATACATCAAATCCTCATTTGGGAAATCAAAGTTTAGAGGCTCATAATCTTCCAGAGCCCTGCTAGCCAAGAAATCTGCTATCGTACTTCCCTTGATGGCCTTCTAACTTACGTATACGATATCAAACTCAGAGAGCAAGATTTACCATCTAGCCATTCTTCCATTCAATGCTGTTGACTCCATCATATAGTTCAAAGGGTCTAATTTTGAAATTAGCCAAGTCGTATGATAGAGTAAGCATTGCCTCAACCTCTTGGTTGTCCAAATCAAGGCGCAACACAATTTTTCAATAGGCGAATATCTCATCTCACAATCAGTGAATTTCTTGTTGAGATAGTAAATCGCCTTTTCCTTTTTTTCCAGTCGTATCATGTTGACCCAGCACGCATCCCATGGAGTTGTTGAACACCGTTAAATACAAAATCAAGGGTCTATCTGGGCTGGGTGGTGACAGAATTGGGGTATTGGATAAGTATTGCTTTATCTTTTCAAAGGCTTTCTGACATTCTTCATTCCAGACATCAGGATTATGTTTCTTCAAAAGGCGAAATATGGGATCACATTTGTCAACTGTGAAATGAACCGAGCAATGTAATTCAATCTTCCTAAGAAACCTCGAACTTCTTTCTGGGTACGTGGTGGCGATAGATCTCGTATTACTTTGACTTTGTCTGAATCAATCTCGATTCCTTTTTCACTGACTACAAATCCCAACAATCTTCCTGACCTGGCTCCGAAAGTGCACTTTGTCGGATTAAGCTTGAGCTGAAACTTCCTTAATCTTAAGAACAATCTTTTCAGGACCTGCACATGTTCCTCCTCTGTTTTGGATTTGGCAATCATATCATCAACATACACCTCGATTTCTTTGTGCATCATGTCATGGAACAAGGCTACCATGGCTCTCTGATATGTTGCTCCCGCGTTCTTTAATCCAAATGGCATTACCTTATAGCAAAACGTTCCCCATAAAGTAATGAACGTAGTCTTTACCATATCTTCTGGATGCATCTTTATCTGATTATATCCTGAGAACCCATCCATAAAAGAAAACAACGAAAATCCCGCCGTATTATCCACCAGAGTATCAACATGTGGCAATGGGAAGTTGTCCTTTGGGCTTGCTTTGTTCAAATCCCTATAATCGACGCACATCCGTACTTTTCCATCTTTCTTAGGAACTGGGACGATATTAGCTACCCACTCAAAATATTTGACCTCCTGTAAAAAACCAGCATCAAATTGTTTCTTAACCTCCTCCTTTATCTTGAGCACAATATCAGGCCTCATTCTTCTGAGCTTCTGTTGAACTGGTTTACAATCCTCTTTTATGGGTAAGCGATGCACTACAATGTCAGCACTTAATCCAGGCATATCCTGGTATGACCATGCGAAGACATCTTTGAATTCATGGAGTAATTCAATGAGGTCTCGTCTTGTCTTTGCGAGAATTTCAGTTCGAATTTTCACCTCCTTCCCTTCTTCCAGACTCACAACTTCTACTGACTCTTTGTGAGGTAGGATTTGCTTTTCCTCTTGTTCCACCATCCTCAACAAGTCCAAAGATAAATCACCCTCTTCATCACCCTCAAAGTCGTACGATTCCTCTAGACACACGTTTCGTTCAAAAGGGCACTCTGAGCTCGTAGCAGTGTCATTCATGTCATTGATACACAGAGACCTATTATGGTTACAAAAGAATGTATGAATTTATGTACAATTATTTATGTAATGAAAGAATATATTTAGGCGTATGAAAGAATGAAAGAATATTTACTCGAAACAATTGCAAAGATGTATTTTATTAAAATAATGATTTTTAAACATAAGCCTATTTCACAAAAGAATTCTTGTCATTTCTAGGCTAAAACAACAAGTTTGTTTTGAATATTACTCTGAGATAGTTCTAAAGACTTTAGGTATTTCTTCCGCAGTCCAATTGTCTAGAACACTCCTAGGCTCATAAGGACGAATGTCCAGCCAACTTCTCTCTTCATTCCCAAGCTCATGAATGGCATTAATGTGCATATCTCCCAACATCCTCTTAACCGATTTCTTTCTCTCCTGATGAATAATTCCTCCAGATACGAAAGTTTTGGATATGTGGGGAATTATCATTGGCTCCCACTTAACTTCTTCCCCATTTAAACGCGCCCTTCTTCTTTCCTGCCTGTCCTCTATCTCCTTCCTTCTCTGTCCTCTATCTAGCTTGTATCCTAAGCCAAAATTATCCTGCTTTTCTTTCAACACCGGAACCTCAGTTTTCCCTTGAAGATATCTCCCTAGCCCTCTTCCGGGTAAAGCTCCTTTTCCCATCAACAACTGTAAACCCATCTCTGTAGTTTTGGATAATTTTGGCACTAAAATTCTGCTCCCTTCAGGAACAAATGCCGCATTTACAAGCTCCAAAGATCGAAATGAGCACTCTATCGACTCGTCATTGGTTTCTACATATGGCGTTTCAATGGATACAACTGCTATTATATCCTCTTCGGCTTTTATTGTCACTAGCCGACCATCTGACACTAACTTCAACATCTGATGTAATGATGACGGTACTGCCCCTGCCGAATGTATCCATGGTCTTTCTAATAAACAATTGTAGGAAGGTTTGATGTCCATCACAATAAAATCTACCTCATAGACTATTGGGCCGATCAGTAGGGGTATCTCAATTCTTCTCATGACCTTCCTTTCTGTACCGTCAAACGCCTTCACTACATTTTGATAGGTTTTCATATTCGATCTGTCTATGGGTAGCCTGTTAAGTGTGAATAATGGCAGTACGTTCAAAGCTGATCCATTGTCAATTAATACTCCTAGCAAAATATGCCCCTTGTATCGTGCAGTAATAAGCAAAGCTTTGGTAGATCCCATGCCCCCAGGAGGTATCTCATCATCATTAAAAAATATGAAATTACCAGCACTAATATTATTGACCAACCGATCTAGCTTGTTGACAGAAATATCTTTGGACACATAAGTCTCATTTAACATCTTCATCAACGCATTTCGATGTACTTCGGAATCCAAGAGTAAGGACAGTACAAATATGCGGGCTGGTTGTTGATGCAACTGCTCGACAACATTATACTCACTATGCTTTAAAAATTTGAGGAATTCCACAGCTTCCTCCTCCTTCACTAACTCAGCTATTTTCCCTTTTTGCTCCTCTATTATGGCCTCTTTCATAGATTCTGGATTGGCCCTCACACACTGGCTCTTTGAAATCCCTTTTCCTAGGACAGTTGTATTGCACTCGTAGCTCCATGGAACCCTCTTGCTGTCTTGGTAAGGAAAGGTTGCTGGTTTCTTTATTATGATCCTTGGCATTGCTGGAGTTCTCACCTCATCCTTCTTGGGTCACGAGATAATGACCACAGGCTATACTACTCTTGGAACCTTCGAAGCCTCTGATGTGCAAATGCTTCCCTCCTCCTTAACTTCTTCATAAAATTTCATCTCCTTGTTATCCATCAGGTTTTGAACAAAGGCTCTGAATTCTGCGCATTCTTGGATTTTATGTCCCTCCTCGTGATGGAACTCACAGTAATTTTCCACTCTTTCGAAGCGTTTCTCTGAACTCGGGATGATCAATCCCCTTTTCACCATATTTTTCCAGACCCACCTCAAAGGAATTTTCACCTCTGATATGTCTTCCTTGATCTTTCTACCCATGCTCCCACCTATCATGTTCACTCTGTTATGATCACGTAACGGATTTTCTGTATTGGGTGAATCATCTAATTTTACCACGCCCAAGCTTATAAGTCTTTCCACCACCTCTTTGAACGCCGTACAATGTTCTATAGAATGCCCCTCAATTCCCGCGTGATAGTCGCACCGTGCATTTGCATCGTACCACTTGGGGTATGGAGGCTGTAGTGGTTTCAAGTGGAAAGGGGTAACCACGTGTGCATTGGATAGATTCTGATATAGCTCCCTATACGTCATTGGAATTGGCGTAAATTGAATTTTCTCTGTATTTTATCTTGTATCAGATCTCTGCTTTGACGATCCTTGCTGGTTAACAGCCATTTTTCTCGGCTGATTCACTGTAACTATCTTTGAATATGAACTCGTGTTGTTAACCTCGTTCTCTTTCTTCTTCGAGGCCGCCATTCTGTTACTTTCTCTAGCATCTATTTTCCCACTTCTGATAGCATTTTCTATCATCTCACCATTCATAACTATGTCGGAAAAACTCTTAGTAGCACTCCCTAACATATGTGTAATAAATGGTGCCTTCAATGTGTTGACAAAAAGCATCGTCATCTTTCTTTCTAGAAGAGTCGGCTGAACTTGTACGGAAACCTCCCTCCATCTCTGCGCATATTGCCTAAAGCTTTCACCTGGTTTCTTTTCCATATTCTACAGAGTGATCCTATCAGGTACCATGTCAGTCACATGGCTGTACTGCTTTATGAACACCTGTGCCAAATCTCTCCATGAATTAATCTGGGTAAGGTTCAATCGATTGTACCACTTGGATGCTACCCCTGTGAGGCTATCTTGGAAGCAATGAATCAAGAGTAGGTCATTATTGACGTAATCGGTCATTCGCCTGCAGAACATGGTAATATGAGCTTCGGGGCTACTGGTTCCATTATATTTCTCAAACTCTGGCATTTTGAATTTGTAAGGGAGTACTAAATCCGGAACCAGACTCAATTCTTTAGCATCCATTCCATAGTAGCCTTCTGCACTTTCCATCACTCTAAATTTCTCTTCCAGCCATTTGTACTTTTCCTCTAGCTGTTTTGGCAATTCATCATTCATTTTTTCCTTTCCAGCCGTCTCATCAAAATCAGGAATAGCAGGATTAGCAAAGTTGGCTCCGGGGTTAGAGCCTGATCCCGCCTGGAAATTTATTTGCGTTGTAGCGTCGCCCAGAGGATTAATGGTAACAGAGGACCTACGCGGGTATATCTCAACTTGTTGGGGTGTAAAGTCCGGAGGATAGACAAGTCCCTCATTGTCTCATTCTTCAATATTAAGCACAGAACCTTTTCCTTTATCAGTTCCTTTGTTGAACCATTGAGTTAACTGAGCCATCATACTCCCTTGAGACTCCATCATTTTGTCTATCATCTTTTGCTGCTCATTCATTTGCTTTTGAAGTAGCTCCTGCATTTCCTTTTAGGTTTGTTCTAATCTTTCCATTCTTTGATCCATATCATTGGTTTTTGATTGGGTACCGTAGTGGTGCTTGGTAGGTTGGTTGGTTTCCAGATTAGCTGATGAGTGATTTAAATTAATTAGAATCCCTTAATGTATTTATTAATACATATGAATGCAATGTATGAAATGAATGCAGAAAAGGCGTCAATTTTGATTCAATTCCATATAAGAAAACTTTACTAGAAATTAAATTCCTTTACATAAAGTGAATTACAAATAGGACTTTGCCCTAGTACCCAGAACTCTAATCTTTCTAAGTAACAAAGCTAATTCTTGCCCCCGATCCGATTCTAATTCATACTTCACACTCGCCAGGTCACTGTCTCGCTAAAGTCTCAGATATGGTCAGCTACTTCTCGAATCTGGACCACAGCTTCCTCAATAAGATGATCTCTATTTCTAACTTGACTTTGAAAATGGTGAAGCTGTTCATTACTATGACTCTCGTTTGCTTTCAAATGCTTGATCTGGATCTCACAATTTTGCAGCTCCGTCTCTAACTCTTCAATTCTTTTCTTCATTTCTTCAATCTTGCTCAAGCTAGCTTTCAACTCTTTTGCCAAATTTCGATTTCGATATTGACGAAGACATCCTTCCAACACAACCACCCTATCTTTTAGTTCGCCTTTTCCCCTTTGGCTTTCTGACAAACTCTTTTCTAAGACTTCATTTCGTCTCTGCATCTCCTTACATTTCTGTTCCCATCTATCGGCTTTGTCTTTTTCTTCTTGGATTTCTGCTCCCCATTGTTCTGAAGTCTTTCCCAGCCCAGCAGTTCTCATTGACAAACGCATTTTTTTATAATCCATCTTCAGACTACCCAGCTCTTCCTCAGCCTTGTTTTTCTCATTCTTTAACTTCTCATTTTCAAGTTTCTAAACGTCTATATCCAATCTTAAGTTCGTCTTTTCCGCCTCCATTTGCTCTATCTTTCTCTCCAAATCCGCATTTCTCCTCTCAAAATCTTGCCTTATGATTTCCAACTCAGAAGGAATGACTCGTAAATGCTCTTCTATTGGCTGGCTTTCTTCCTGATTTAACTTAGGTGTATTGTCATTAATCCTTCTAGCCCACCATTGATGATACTCAGGAGTTGTCATTGGTCCCACAGCTAGCCTCTTCATTCGGCGAGTTTGTTTTCACGCACTAGCCATCTCTTGAATCTTCTTTCTATAACCATTATCCTTGTACGAAAATTCACAATCAGCTATCCCTTGGGTCGCAGGTATAAATTACCTTGATCAATATTGCCTTAGCACCAATAATGGGGCGTATCCAGTAGCTCCCCAAACCTCTAGCAAAGGAACCCAATCAAAACTACCACACCTATACAGGATCTCATCTGGAAGTAACCAAGGAGCTCTCCACTCAATGTCCTCCTCTCGAAGATTTTGAAAAATTGCTATTCACTTCTCCTTCGAAATGTCGTCTCTCCTGGGCGTAACAACTATCTCCTTTAGTGGTGAATAAATTTCAGAGAAAACCCGATACGAAACTTTATCCACCTTCCAAAAGTGACTGTGAAACCATGCAAGTAGAAGCTGTGCACATCCAATAAATCTACCTTCGCCCATCTTCCGGCATGCACTCAATGACCTAAAAGTCTCTGCCAAAATTGCTGGAATTGGTGTAACTTTCTTATCGAGCCGGTCGAATAAATCAGTGACTGTTTCATCCACATACCCCAAGGCTTTAGGGAAGACAACCAAGCCGTATATACTTAAAGCAAAAACATCTAACCTTTTCCTTACATCTGGGTGTGTGAGAATTGCATCTTTCAAGCCTCTCCAAGGAACGCACTTACTATCACCCTTTTGCTTAATTCGTGCGACAACCCACTGCTCACTCATTCATGTTACACTCATCAGCTTCTTGGAAAAGGTTGGCACATTTACCGCTCTCGAATAAACCCTATCCACTTGAAACTTTGAGCAACGGAGTAAAGCCATATACTCCTCTATCGTAGGAACTAAATCGACCTTCCCAAACGTAAAGCAACTATAAGCAGGATTCCAGAATTGGGTGAGGGCTTGAAACAAGTGCTTGTCTACCTTCACATCAAGCAAATAAGGCAGATCCCCATAATTATCATAAAAGAGCTGTCTAACCTCATCACTCCACTGACCCAGATTTCCTTCAATTATTACAAATTGTTTTGAGTTACACTGATATGCGTAAAGTCCCATAACTCCATACATGCCCATCAGCCAAACTATCACCCTTTTCTTGCTGCGTTGTTTCAGACCAAATTCGAACAGCCGCATTGTCCTCCACTTTATCAAGAAACCTGCTTTCCATGATAAGCCTTCTATCTAGCAACTGAATTTGGATTGACGCCTTTTATGATGAAATGAAATGTCATGTCATGCAAATAAAACACCAAAAGTCAGTATAACATAGAAACACAAGATATAATCAAGAAATAGTAAAGATCCCTAATTGGATATCTATTAGGGTTTAGTATGACTCTACCTAGGGTGGATTCCTAAGGTTCATTATATGAAGTTTGGCTTCTAGAGTAAAGGTACCCGAACCAGCAAATTCCTCAATCCTCACCCATTATAGGCTCATATGGACCAAGTTCAGTACAGGGGAATACATTTTCCTATGGCTGCACGGAGATGAAAATCTCACGAAGACATAGGTACGGATGTATCCCGAAAGCAATCCACTACCCTACACGGAGGTAAAAACCTCACGAAGGCATAGCTTCTCACTCCCACTTAAAAGGGTAAAAACGTTCAACTCATGAAATGTATAATGCAAACAATATTTAAACAAGAAGATAATGAATGCAAAAGGATGTCATGAGTTTTTTTTAAACAATATTTTCTCGACCATAAGACAAAAATTAATCAACTTTGTGGCTCGACTCTCTTATTTTTTTAAAAAAAAAGTCCCCAGCGGAGTCGCCAAGCTGTCGAAACCATTTTTTTGAAAACAAAAAATTTAAGTGTCGACTTAAAAAAAAATGAAAATTGGGAGTCGCCACCAATCTTTTATTAGGGTGTGATTGGATCACCTAAAAACAACATTTATCTACAAGTTTAGAAAACGAATTCGGGAGTCAGTTACGTACGAGGAAGGATTAGCACCCTCGTAATGCCCAAAAATTGGTACCTAGTTAATTAATTAATGTCTTAAGGTCGAGAATTTGGAAAAACTTAATCCTTAGCAAAACTTAAAAGGCTACGTATTAAGACCCTTATTATTTCAGAGAAAGAAGATACCACACCCAATGCATTAGGGCACAGCATTCTAATTTTCCCCCCAAAATGAATTGGGCCAAAATACTTGTACAATAAAACTTTAAAAGAATATCCACTTATCCAAGATTTAAGAAATCACACCCAATACGTTAGGGCACGATCCTCTAGAATCCCAAACTCGGAATATTTCATTTACTTTAAAAGAACATCCACTTATCCAAGATTTAAGAAATCACACCCAATACGTTAGGGCACAATTCCTTTAAAATCCCAAACTCGGAATATTTCCTTTATAATTTTTAAAAAATCTTCATTTCGAGAAATCAATGCGTCACATCCAATACGTTAGGACACAACGTGTTGAATTCCGAATAATGAGTTTTTAGTTGGTTTAAAGAGTAATCCTCGATTGTTAGATTTTCAAAAAATCGAACCCAATACGTTAGGGCTCAATTTCCTTGAGCAATCCTAAATCTGAGTATTATCTCAATTTTAAAATTATATTTTAAATTTGAGTTTTTTAAAAAATAAAAATAAAATGATGTAACATTATTTTATATGCTAAATGTCATAATAACAATGATAACAAGTACAATAATAGCATGGAAATAATACAAACAAATGAATATAAATAATGACATGCAAAAGATATAAAATAAATGAGCGTAAAATATGCAAACATAAATTAATAAGCGAATAATTAAAATAAATAACAAAAATACATACAAGTACACATAAAATACATAGGTTTGAAATAAATAACATCAAAGATAATTAAATAAATAAAACAAGTATATATATAAATACGCGAAAAAATACTAATTTAAAAGGGCATAACTACATGTTTTTTTTAAAAAACATATATACAATATAATAATAATTACATATAAGAATTATAAGATAAGATAAAAACAATTGCATTATCAAAAAAAAAAGAAAAAAAATATTGATTTTTGAAGAAAATATGAAAAAAGGACTAAATTGGATTACAAATAAAAAAATATGGGGTAATTTCACAAATAAATAAAGTCCGGAGGACTAAATTGAATACGCGAATTACATAGAGGGACTGGAAGAGAAATTTTCCCTTCTCCTCTAAAACGGTGTCGTTCAAGAAGGGTTAAATTGAAATTAAAATAAATTAAAGGGGGAATTTTAAAAAAAAATAAAAACCTAATTATAAAGATATTTAAAGGCGGAGGGGCTAAAAGCGCAATTTGCCCCTCCGCATAAAAACACGCTGATCTCGGGTCCGGTCGTCGACGCTACGATCCTCCCCTCAAAACGGCCCGTTTTTCAATTGGCTATTTAAGCCAAAATTAAAAGCAAATTTCATTTCAAAACCCATTTTAAAAAAAAAAACCAAATCTTTCAAAAAAAAATCTCTCAGCCCTTCAGTCCTCCGACCATCAGTCGGTCATCGGACGATCACCGGCCACCGCGCCGGCCGCCGTTCTCCAGCGCCGGCACCACCATCTGTTGTGGTTGGAAAAGGGGAAAAAAATCCTCCTTTTAGCCTTCTCGACCCCCTTTGCCCAAATCTGGGCTTAAAACTTTCAAAATAAAGGCAGAGACGCCTCAAAAACTCGAGAAACCTTTCGGTTTCTGACCGTCTTTCCTCGGAGACAGTTACCTCGGAGGCACATGACGGTTTAGGCTCCGAACGCAGGTTGTTTCCTTCCTTCCCTTATCTATTTTATTCATACGTAAATAAAAAATACATGTAACAGTAGAAAAATAAATAGAAATTGCAAGTATCAACCTTTGCTTCAATCTTTGCTTTTGATATTGCGTAAGTAGTAGTTTGCATTTTTTTATTTCGAAAATCCCGGCCCCTTTCACAGTATTGTCTATGGCTTTATATAGCCGAATGAAAATACAACAATAGAAACAAGAAATTTGCTTGATTTGATCTTGATTCGATTTGATTTTTCTTTCCTTTCTTTTGTTTGCAGGTGAAGATTCGGCTACGGCACAAACGAGCTTGGTGGTTGCGGCGCAGATGACCTAGAAACCCTAGGGTTTCTAATTTTTTCGGGCCATTGTATTTGAGCCTGTTTTATTTTAGTTTGGGCCATGTATTTTGGGCCACCTTATCTGGTTTTGGACTTGTAAAAAAAAACTGGACTTTTATTTATTAAGGGCCGGGCGAAATTTAGGCATTACAATATATATATTAATTTTCAAATAATGATGTTGCACAATCTTAAAGTGTTACATCATTAGACTTTTATATTTTTCATGTTCAAAGATTAAAATGAATTTAGTTACTAAATTCAAGTACAAAACTGAATAAAAAATACAAGTACCAAAGTGGGGACCTAATTGCTAAGTTCAAGGGTCGAAATTACATTATCCCTTATATGAAATATGGAGTTTTGATTTTTTAATTATTTTATTTTATTCATTTATGTTCTCTTAATTATATTTTAAATCAATTTTGTTTAGCCTTTTCATTTAGTTAATTTATTTAATTTTTTAAAGGAATTAGTCATTTATTTTAATTTTTTATTTAAAAGTTTTTAAGTTATTTATTATAAAAATAAATGTACTTATAAATTAGTTAATTGTTTAAAGCATTTAAATAAGCTTATAAAATAAAGAAATTTTAATTTTAATTATCATTAAAAATATAAATATAATTTAACAATATCTCTTTATATTAATGTCCTCAATGGTTATGCTCATTCCCATTTCACTATCACTATGATATTTGCAAAATCAAACATATATCTCACAATTGATTTTAATCTTACAGACAACTAATTTCACCATCATTTTATTTTTTTTATTTTTTTGGAGCTAATCATATTGTTCATCCAACAGAGGCAAATCTAGGGGCTGGCAGGGGCCCTAGTCCCCCTAAAATGCAAAGTACTTTCCATTTTGACCCGTTAAATTTTTTAAAATTTTAAATTAATAAAGGTAAAATTGTACTTTAGCTTCCTAAAAATGATAAAACTTTGATTTAATCATTTAAAAACTACATTTTTATTATAGTAAAAATTACAATTTAATTTCGACCCTAAAACAAATTTTGACTTCGCCCTTGTCATCCAAACGGAACATTATTTGACAAAAATACGAAAATATCAAAATAATTAAATTTAAAAGGAATATTGAAATAGGTATGTAATTTAAATATTTGTAAAATATTTTCGTAAAAATATTTTTCACTCTTTTGAAATTACCTATTATTATGTAACTTGTAAAAATTATGTCAACCACTATCCGGGTGAAAGGAAAAGAATTATGTAAAAATATATTTATATGTTATGAATATCTTATTAAGTGGATGCCTATCATGATCAAGATAAAGTTTTGATGTACTTTAAATTCTAATAGTTATTAGAATTAGATCTCTACTTCTTTTATACTTCTTATGCCTATAAATAGAGACTTTAATGAAGCATTGTAATCATCCCTTTGATTAATAAAGTATATTCTCTATTTCTTTCATATTTTCTTTGTTCTTTATTCTCTACATCTCTCTTTATTTTATAACACGTTATTAGCATGATGATTCTCTAGTTTTTCAAAATCTTTCGAAGTTGTCCCACAAATCAATCTTCAGGATGTTGAAAGATTCAATCTCATAATGGATGCTCGTGATAATAGTTAAGGTGATGACGATGATGTTAAAGATCTTCAGGTATATTTTACTATGTTTTATTTATTATGTCATATTTATTATAATTTGAAAATAATCATGACAACATGAATGGATAGATTCTGATTTAAAATCCACGTATGTTTACGATGTTGATTATGAAATAAAAAATCAATAGAGACATTTAGAAGTCTGTCCTACCAGATTTGTTGCATTCCCCGAAGTGAATGTAAACATAAAGAAAATAAAAGATACACTCGTGGACCACTAAAAGTGGGAACATAGTAATAAATAAGAGAACAATAAGAGTTCTCAAGATAACTCTTCAAAGGGTAAAGATAACTTAT
The DNA here is from genome assembly GCF_025698545.1 of Gossypium raimondii. Lineage (NCBI taxonomy): Eukaryota > Viridiplantae > Streptophyta > Magnoliopsida > Malvales > Malvaceae > Gossypium > Gossypium raimondii. The sequence continues at coordinate 37,101,228 of NC_068565.1, forward strand.
GTTATCAATGTGATATGAAATATTATTGGCCACATATGATATTTTGTTTTTGTTAATATTCTTTGAGGAAGGATACGAGAATGTAGTAATGAATTCTATCATTATAAATAGAAAATATTTATCTTATTTGGTACTGAAACAAACAAATAATATTCCAATATTTGATAGTACAAAATTAGTTGAAAGCTCCGTAAGAACTAATATATTAATATCTAAAAACACAAAATTTGCTATTCCCTGAAGCAAATATTGCATATAATTATTTGGAAATTATATTTATTGACTTAGTGGCATTATAGACTTCACATTGGTTTGGACATTTCCAATAGTAAATGTCACAATAGTACTTATATGTGGATACAAATTAAAAAGAAATGATAATAGAATTATCAATTTGTTACAATTTAGTATAATTGAAACACATGTTAAAGTAAATTAGAAGTTTACTAATACAAATGCATTTACTACTTGGCGTGACCAGTTAGACCATTTTGGATCATATATGATGCAAAAATTAATTGATAATTCATATGGACATTCATTAAAGAACCAAAAGATTCTTTAATTTAAAGAATACTCATTTGTTGGTTGTTCTCAATGAAAATTGATTCTTAGAAACTCACTAGTTAAAGTTGAGATTTAATGTCTTACATTTCTGAAATGAATATGGGTCCATTCATCCACCATGTGGATAGTTTTGATATTATATGATTTTGGTAGATGCATCTACAAAATAATCACATGCGTTATCAACTTGCAACCTGTCGTTTGCGAGATTACTTGTTTAAATGATTAATTTTAGATTATGGAATTAAAACAATTCATTTTGCTAATATTGGTGAGTTTACATCCCAAGTTTTCAATGATTATTGCATGTCAATTGGGATAAAAGTTGAACATCCTGTAGCTCATGTTCCACACAAAATGATTTAGCTAAATTGTTTATCAAATGCCTCTAACTAATAGCTAAATCATTACTTATAAGAACAAAAAATTTTATATTTCAGCATGAGATTGTATTGATTTACATGTTGTACGCATCAAGCGAATAAATTATAAATACTCCCCATTACAATTGATTTTTGGTCAAGAGCCAAATATTTCCCATCTTACAATTTTTGGATGTGTGGTATATATTCCAACTGCTCCACCACAACGCACAAAGATAGGTCATAATAAGAGATTGAGAATGTATATTTATATGAGTCTCTTTATAATATTTTTGAGCTATTAATTTGATATTTAGTTATGACATGAGTTGTCAGTTTTCTCAACATTAGGGGGGAGAATAAAAAGTTGGATTAATAAAGTACTTGAAATGAATTATTAATGTCTAAGATCCTCGTACAAAGCAATGTTAACCAAAAGTTCAACAAATAATTCATTTTACAAATCAACTGCCAGATTCATTAAATCTCACATACCAGTTGAAAATTCTCCAATACGAATTGATGTCCTAATAGGGCAAACTGTTAATGCAAAAGAAAGTAATTCATGCATGAAGCGTGGAAAACCAGTCGGTTCCAAAGATAAAAATCCTCGTAAAAAAATGGAGCAAACATTCAAGATGGTCATATAGTGGAGGCGGGGGTTCCTGAAGAGACCCATGACATAACTAATTATAAAACTCAAGAAGAGATTCAAGTACCTAAAAGTGAAAATGGAAATGATGAAAATAAAAAGATCTCAATAAGTTATGTCAATACGAGAAAAAGATGGAACAAAAACAAAATCTATTTGTCAACAACAATTGTGCTTATAATGTTGCTATTGAAATAACAAAATAAAATAAGGATCTTAAGCCTAAATCTACTAAGGAATGTAAAAAATAGAAAAGATCGGCCAAAATGGAAAGATGCAATTTAAGCATAATTGAATTCACTTTCTAAACATGAAGTTTTTGGACCTATAGTCAAACACCTAAAGGTGTACAACTAGTAGGATATAAATGGGTATTTGTGCGAAAACAAAACGAAATTGATGAAGTCGTAAGATATAAAGCTCGACTTGTAGCACAAGGATTTTTGCAAAGGCCCGGCATTGATTATGAAGAGGCATATTCTCCTGTGGTGGATGTAATCATGTCTAGATATATTATTAGTTTGACAGTATGTGAAAAACTTGACATGCATCTAATGGATGTTGTTACATCCTATTTACATGGTACACTTGATAGTGAAATTTATATGAAAATCTCTAAAGGATTTAAAATCCCAGAAGGGTATAAAGTTTTTTGAGAAAATTGCTCAATCAAATTAAAGAAAAGTTTATATAGATTAAAACAATCTAGACGTATGTGGTACAATCGTCTTAGTGAATACTTGTTAAAAGAATGTTACAAAAATGATTTAATTTGTCCATGTGTCTTTATAAAAGTTTTGGATCGATTTTGTGATAATTGTTGTTTATGCTGATGATCTAAATATTATTGGAACTCTGAAGAGCTTCAAAACACAATAAATTGTTTAAAGAAAGAATTTGAAATGAAAGATCTGGGAAAAACAAAGTTTTATATTGGCTTACAAATCAAGCATTTAAAAGATGAAATTCATGTTCATTAATCAACTTATTTGGAAAAGATATTATAAAAGTTTTACATGGATAAAGCAACCAATTAAGTACTCCAATGGTTGTATGATCATTATATGTGAATAAAGATCAATTTTGTCCTTGTGAGAATGATAAAGAGTTTCTTGGTCCTGAAGTACCATATCTAAGTGTCACAGGGGCATTCATGTATCTTGCAAACAACACAATACTTGATATAACTTTCGCAATAAACTTGTTAGAAAGATTTAGTTCTTCTCTAACATGTAAACATTGGAATGAAATTAAGCATATATTTAGATATTTCAAAGGGACTATTGATATGATTTTATTTTATTCAAATGATTCAAAATCCCTATTATTTGGCTATGCTGATGTTGAATACTTATCAAATCCACATAAAGGTTGATCTCAAACAGGATATTTATTTACATGTGGGGGTACTACCATATCATGGCGTTCGACAAAGCAAACATTAACTACTACTTCTTCAAATCATGCAGAAATAATTGCAATGCATAAGGCAAGTTGAGAGTGTGTTTGGCTAAGGTTATTAACCCAACATATCTAGAAGATATGTAATTTGCCTTTATAGGAAAATATGTAAACTATCTTATATGAAGAAAATGCAACATGTATAGCTCAATTGAAGGGTGGTTACATCAAAGGTGATAGAACAAAACATATTTCGCCAAAATTATTCTTCACCCATGATCTTGAGAAAATAGGTGATATAAATGTTCAACAAATTCGTTCTAGTGATAATTTAACATATCTTTTTAATAAGGCATTGCCAACTTCAACATTTGAAAGACTACCACATAAGATTGGAATGCGTCAACTCAAAGGTGTGACGTAATGTTGCCATTAGGGGGAGTCTAAAACAAGTTGTACTATTTTCCTTTAACCAAGGTTTTGTCCCATTGGGTTTTCTTGGTAAAGGTTTTTAATGAGGCAGCTTGTAATAGAAGATTGTGTACTCTTTTTCCTTCATTAGGTTTTTATCCCACAAGGTTTTTCCTAATAAGGTTTTAACGAGGCACATTATCTACCAATGGACATCCAAGGGGGAGTGTTATGAATATCTTATTAAGTGGATGTCCATCATGATCAATATAAAGTTTTGATGTACTTTAAATTCTAATAGTTATTAGAATTAGATCTCTACTTCGTTTATATTTCTTATGCCTATAAATAGAGACTTTAATGAAGCATTATAACCATCCCTTTGATTAATAAAGTACATTCTCTATTGCTTTCATATTTTCTTTGTTCTTTATTCTCTACATCTCTCTTTATTTTATAACAAAATATTTATGTAAAAATATTAATAGTACTAAAAAAAAGAAAGTTATTTTTTGAGAGAGCTATTTGTTTTACAAGGAAACTTTTACTATTTGTTATTTTTATTAAAAATAGCATTCCGAGTATTACATGATAATTAATTTAGGAATACATAAATCAGTACAAAATTAGAGGTTAAGACCAAAAGTAAAAGTAAAGTCCATTCCTTCTCCTTATTTTTTTCTTAGCTTATTTAATCCTTATGATTAATGGTCAATTTATATAACATCTAAATCTATATAGAGAGAGAGGATGAAAAGTAAGAGAACAAAATGGGTGGTTGAAAGAAAGAAAAGGAAATGATCATTTTCACTAGTATATGATATACGATGGTAAAACAATATATGTATTAATTTTTTCTTTAGTATAAGTTGGCGAATAAAGAAGACAAAGGGTATAAATTATTAATAAGTTTGTTAAAATATATTGTATTTTAAGTTCGAATATTGGAGATGAAATTGTTGAGAGAGATAGTCACAACCCTTGAAAGAAATAGTCTGGGACATAAATTTAGTTAAAAAATAACACAATATTTAATTTCTGAATTTGACAATTTTCTCAACTAGATAAAGTTTTGTAATGATGTAACACTTTGAGACAGTGCCACATTATCACATAAAATTTTATTAAAAAAATATTTTTTAGGTGATGATGTAGTGTAATATTTGAGTGTCACATAGTCACATGGATGAAAACTGGAAAAGTTATCAAGTTTGATCTTGAGAAAAGTTGTCAAAGTTTAGGGATTCATATGGACAAATAAAATATTGTCACTAGTTGGTAGATTTTTTTTTTATATACTATTAAGGTATTTTTCAAATTTATTTTATGGTTTATGAAGACTAATTTTTCGAGAGTTTGTGATTGTCCTTCCCAACAATGTGATCTTAAAAGCTTAAACTTGAGTTGTCTCAGTGGGAATGAAATATTATTTATCACTGTAACCAACACTTATTAATTAGATGATAAATTTATTATTCCATATAATACCATGTAAATAATTATAATCATATTCAACTTTAACTAATATACATATATTGGACTTTTTTCAAAATTTATAGAATAAACAAATTCTAAATCCAACTTTTTAGATGGATGAACACTTCCCATGGAATTAAATTCAAAGTTAGGAAGGTGGCATGTGTTAGGACATTATATTAAATAAAATAAAACCTAACCAAAGGAATAAAAAACACATGACAACTTCCTAACTCCATTTTAACTTAGTTATGTAATTATATTTTGAGGTAAAATAAGTGGGCTTGGAGAAGCAAATTGACTAGTGAAAAAGAAGAAGAGTGGGAGTGGGGGAGAAGCGTAGGTCACTTGATATGTTGGAGCATTGTTTGTGGTTTGGTTCCTGAATCTGATGAATATGTTGTTCAAGTTTAGCCGTAGGAGCTGAAACACTGATAGTCAACTCTAGGTTCAGATCAGGCAGCTGATATTGAGTAGTACTGCATGGCAGATTATCATCATCTTCATCTTCCAACAAGCAACTTGCGGCATCGGAAGCTTGATCGTTGTCGCGCCAGGGTTTGTTGTTGGGCGGTGCAATGCATTTATGGGACTTTGGGAGTTTTGAAGCAGATGATATTAATGTTGCACTTGCACTGGTGTTAGTATTGGAATTATGATGTGGGCGGTTGTGGCGGGTCAAGCTATGCTTATTTGGATCGATGCCCATGTTTATGAGCTTCCTTCGTAAATGTGAGTTCCAATAATTCTTCACTTCATTGTCGGTACGTCCAGGCAATCTTCCAGCTATCAACGACCACCTGAATTACATTGTTTTTGGAGATAAATTTTATTAAGAATATATGAGATATCATTTATTAGGATACCCTCAGGCACGTTCTTAATCCAAAATCTATCCTTAATGTAAGACAGTATTTTAATTTAGTCATAGTATTTCTTTTATAAGGCATAAAAGTAAGGCTTTACCTGAGCTATTTTTATTTGTTTAAATTCTAAAAGTCTAAACACAAATTTAGTGATCATTAGTTTTACTCAATATATTGAAGTAATAAAAGATTTATATTCTTAGTTGATACCAATTTCGGGTTTAATCTTACCGATTGCCTAAGAGTGCGTGAAGCTTGATAATAAGGTCGTCTTCATCTTCACCAAAGTTTCCTCTTTTAACGTCAGGCCTTAGATAGTTTATCCATCTCAGCCTACAACTTTTACCACACCGAAGGAGCCCTAAATTATTAAACCAATCCAAAACAACATAAATTATTAGCATACATACATATATATATATATATGATTCATCCTTGATTTGAATTATAGGGTAGCGGATGCAATGAAATGGTAGAAACCAACCAGCAGCCTGAGGAAGAGTGCGCCAGCAACCAGCTTCACCGTTTTTTCGAATGTAATTTAGGAGCTTCTCGTCTTCTTGCATGGACCATGCCCCTTTATTGGTGTCTCGCTTATCGCAACAAGGCTTCCTCATTATCCACCGCTAATTAGGAATCACCGGCTGAGCTGCTCTTTGAAGACAGAAACAAAGCGCAAGGGGGGGAGGGGGGGGAGGACGATGGGGGTATCTATTTAGGGTTTGTTAGGTTGGTTAGTTGCATGCTGTACTTAAAGTGGTAAAGGTAGGGTTGAGTTTGACCGGTGGGTTGAGTGCATGCATGTTTGTTTTCACTGCATGCAAATGGCAAATCAAAGTTTGACAATCTTCTTCCCTTTTAGATTTTTAGCCATTTACAAAGATTATTTTATGTCGTTTCTATATAAAATGTTTGTCCTTCCTTCCTTTACCATCAATCACTCCAGTATCTTAATAATACTATTTTATGCATACTATAAGTGAAAATTAATTAAAAAGAAAAACCAAGAGTGATATAATAAAATTGTTAAATATTGGATATAATTTTATTTAAATGAAAATTTAAAAATCAAATAACTATTATAACCTTACAAATTTAGAAAGAAGTATTTTATGGTTTGATTTTTATTTTTACCTACTTTTTTAATTGAGTTGTCGTGACTAAATTACATCAAATTTAGTAAAATATTTTATAATAACTAGAAATTTTATCATACATGTATGCGATAGAAATTAAGTATTTAGAACAAGTATGTGTTTAAATTAGAAGTAAAATGAAATTTAAATACATGAATACATCATATTAAGAATACTAAATGAATACAATTATTTATTATATCGTTGTCATCAACTTTAAGTTGGTATTAAGCTAATTGATGATACCATCTCAATCAACAATGGTATTAATATTAGATTTCATCACTCCCGCAATGTGGGTGTAAGAAAATATTTAATATCAAAAAATATTATTAGTAGAATGGTAAGGGTTTTCTATCTAAATTTGTTGATCTTGTGTTAATTCTCAAATAAAGTTTTTAGTTGTTTTATCTGAATGTTATACAAAAGTATAAAAGGTGAAAATACTCTTATAATAATATTAATTATCCTTTGACGTAAGGGTATTTTAGTAATTTTATAGTTAAACCGGTGTTGAGTTGACTCATGACACTAACTCAATCAACCACATATATATGGTATAGATAACTAGATTATGGTATATCCACTTTGTGGGTGAGAACAATTATGTAAAAAATATAAAAATTAAAAATGATAAAGTTGAGATAGCTAAAGATTATGATATGTCAGGTTAAATCTCATGAGTGAATGTGTTTTTTTTTTAAATTTATCAAAAATATAAAAGGACATAAATATTTATAAAATTAATTGAATTGGAACTTCCAATATATAGTATAAATAATAAAAATAATTTACAAGGACTAAAAAAAAGTTGGCACCGTCACATGAATTTAAGTTGACCGACTGACTGACAGTTTCTATTTTATTTTTATTTTACCTACAACGAGGAAAGCATCTTAACAAACAGTCCCTCTTTTCTTTCTTGGCTCTCCTTATCACGTTATAATCAATTGGTAATTATTTAGAATTTAATTCTTTTATTTTAAAAATATACAACTAATTGTTAATATCGATTATATTTAAGTTTATTGTAACCCCAACTTTTTATTTCATAGATATCAAAGTGAGTATTTATTTTATTTTAAATAGTCTAATTAGTAAATTTTATAGAAAAAGTTTAATAAAATTTTAAAAAGTAAAACTAATTTCTGCTAAAGTAAAGAAAATGGTAGCATATTTAAACCTATCTGAATTTCACGTTGTTATTTCCATCTCTAACTTTTTTTATATAAATAATTGTTTAATAGAATTTTTATTTTAATTAGCCTCAAGTCAGGCTTCTGAACAGATCGTAATTCAATCATTGTTGCAGAATTTTTAATTAGACTCCTTGCCCTTTTGAACCTTACATTTATAGAAGTGATTTTTATATTTTATTTAAAACAGATTTATCAAAAAACAACTTATCCGTTCCATTTCACAGTGTTTTAAATTTTGTTTTGCTTCTATCTAAATTTTATATATTAATTTATTTATATTATATATTTAAGTTTTTTATTTAGTTGATGAAATTAGTCTATTAGACTAAAATTTAGTAGGAATTCTCCTTGTTAACTTTAACTAGAAGGTTTTCGCTCTGGAGGCAATTCTGGTTAATAATAGCACTCAAAGGGCTTACTAAAAAGGTTTGACTTCGAGAAGATGAATCCCCAGATAGAGGTAGGATGGAAAGTTGATGATTTGGAGGAAAGGAAGGACTCGTTTAAAGATGTGCTCTTGGGATCTACGAAAAACTCTAATTTGGTTGGGAGAGGATTTGGTGTTGAAGATATTGAGTTGGGTGAAGGGGATATAATCTCCGAATCTATTGGTGGCATCTCTTCAATTAAATTATCCGAAAGAGTTTACTCCTTTTTGGAAAACAATATGGAAAGAATTGTTATTTTGATTTTATTGGATAGGAAAATCACTATTAATGTACTTCTCAATAGGATTTATGGCATTTGGAAGCCGTCAGGTCAAATCTAATTAATGGACCCTAAAAATGGCTATTTCATGGAGAAATTTAATTCTGAGGATGATTACATTAAAGCTTTGCTTGAAGGTTTGTGGGTAGTCTTTGGTCATTATTTAACGGTTCAACCTTGGTCGACTTCTATCTTGACTAATAAGGCTCATCCGATGCGATTTATGGGATGGATACGATTGCTAAGATTGTTTGGAATGTTGTACAAGAAAAGTATTCTTAAGAAAATTAGTGGGGCAATTGGTTGTGTGGTGAAGATTGATGAGAACACTAAGAATGGTATGAGAGGTTATGTTTCCAAACTAGCTGTAACACACTTCACCCGTATCTGTCGCAAGAATAGGGTTACGGAGCATTACCGTACAAACAAAACATTTAAACATACATTTCATACATTATCATAAACATATTATAATTCAATCATACATATACATTCTATCCCTAAATTGAGCCCTCAAGGCCCTAGAAATACCTTAGAAACAATTCAGAACTAAATTCAAAACATTTGCAAAGTCAAAGAAAAAGATACAATAATTTGAATACAGGGGTCACACAGCCGTGTGGTCGGGCCGTGTGCCTAACTCGGCTGAGACACACACCCATGTCTCAGGTCGTGTAACCTTCGAACTAAGGACACACGGCCGTGTCCCAGCCCGTGTCCTTACCCGTGTAACTCTTTGAGTAGGGCACGCCTCAAGTCCAACCTAGCTCGAGCAAGGAGCCTTTGGAGCTGCCTCAAGGTCCAATCACCCGATCACGAGCTAAACAATTCAAGGAGGCTGTTTCGGCCTTAGTAGATCAAGTTTGGGGCGAGACTTTGGTTGGACGCATTGATGAAGCTTGGACAAACTCGATGAGCCTTCCTTGCACTTTGTTACGAAATGAATTAAGCTCCACTTCACTCATTAAATTCGAACCAAACTCAAAATTAGCTCAAAATAACTTAGTCAATAATATAGTAGTGAAATAATTAATTGAGTTAGTTAAATTAGTTATTTACAAGCTTAATTAATTTTCGTTATTAAATTGGTCTTAAATCGGTCAAACTTAATTATGCATGATATTTTAGTTATTATGACATGTTATTAATTTTGTCTTAATTTATACTGACTTATAAATATGTTTTAAGCTTGTTTTTAATATGTTAACTTTATTACTTGTTTTAATTATGTCCTAAGGTCACCAATTTAATGTGCAGATTTTAGTGTTAATTTAATGTGTCTAAACATGAATTTGAATTATTTGATGAATGTTGCTGCAGTACATCATCCATGAACGTTTTGGAGCATGAAAGGTATTAAAGAGGGTACATGAAGGGACGGCACATGCATGAATGGGAGAATAAGGTTGGTCATTGTTTGAAGTCTCCTAAGTGACCATTCAAATTAATTTATTACTTACACAATCGTTGAATACATCGTGGCTATTCGGATCAAGGTGTTCACATTCAAAGACTCTTCAAAACTTGGTTTTCACACTCAAAGTGACTACTCAACATCTTCTTAATTGCTGGTAATTTTACGCAATAGTTGCCAATTAAATGAGCTCCTTTAAGCACATCAACCGAATGTAGTCACGCCATTTACTCCTCAAGCTCCAAGTTCAATTGTCCATCTAGAAGGTGACCATTGAGCTCCAAGTTCAAATTAATCTAGCTAGCCCATTTAAGTAATTCATTTGCTTAATTTTTAAGGAATTTAAGTGACCATTCTGCTAGCCTAGTGGATTATTATAAATAGCTGAATTTTCACTTTGTAAGGGACTTTTGACATTTTAATTAGCGAATTGTTGCCAAATTTGTGAGGCATTTTCTCTCAAATTTCGTTCGAGACCCGTAAGACTTATCTAAGCTTTTAGTGGCGTCTTTCCAGTCTTTTTCGAACTTATCACTCCTTAAACCCGAGTGTGGCGTTCACCTTTGATACCTTTGGTTCATACTTTCCTAAGTATCGGGTCAAGGTCCTTTTCAACCATTTCCAATTCATTTAGGTCCTATAAGTTTCGGTCAACACTCTTCCTTAGTGTTGGTTCACTCTTGACCTTTTGAACCATTAACATTTCGTATCAAATCAGATACCATTTCGAACCAAATCACCTTACCAATTGCACCAAATCAGATACCATTTTGAACCAAATCACATTACCATTTCAGTAACAAACCCAAAACCGAACTCGACCAAATTCAAACCAATTCTTTCTCATCTAAACCAAAAACCATACCAACTTTGTTCATCCGACTTGCTTTCTTTGAACCCAATTTCTCTTTACTTTCTCTTGAATCGATTTATTCAAACATACTTCTTCGTTTACGATCGGGAACTAAACGACTCAGATTCAACTACTAAACCGAGATCGTATCATTTGGTATCAGAGCTAGTAAAAACGAGAAGTACGAGCACTCGAAGTCAATTTGAAATAGGTACGTAAAAAAAGAGTTCAAAAAAAAATTCAAAATCGAAAAAAAAATCAAAAAAATTGAAAAGAAAAAAAATTGCATACGGTCTAAGTGCGGACGAAAAGAACGTGAAAGATCCGTAAAAAAATAAAAATAAAAATAAAAAAAAAGAGTCTGGAGACACTTCAACAAAAAAATTTTCAAAATCACATTCTACACCCTTTTATATCCTTCTTAGTGAAATTTCACTCTATTAAAAAAAAATTTAGTGTTTCGAGTTTGTAAGTTCGATACCTATTTCTACTCATCTTCTTTTCTTCTACGCCACACTTATCCTAAAAGCCTTTCTTATTTCTTTTAGCCTACCCATAACCTAACATCGATCCTTTGTTAAACCTTTTGAAGCCAATCTAATCGGACTAAGACTAAGTCACTACGAGTCGCTACGAAATCACGAGAGGAAAGTGAGTGGTAAAAGGCACGAGAGTTACATCAAGTTAAAAGTCAAATTGAGTGAAACACGAGTGGAGTGTTTATTCTTCTTGTGAGAGATTTTGTGAGGTTTTTGCTGTGAGGTTTTATTTACATGTCTCAAAGTCCCGAACGAAATATAGCGGAAGGAGGTGGAAGGCAACCAATCCGAAACATTGCGCCTGGAGGAGGTGGAGTGCCGGATTTGGCTCAACAAGCCTTGTTACGAGAAATCCAACGCATGATCCGAGGTGAGTTAGAATCTGTTAATGAACGATTGGATCGAGTTGAATTGGGGAATCAATGAGAGCGTACACCCCAAGGGCCGCAAAGAGGGCGAGACCAATTGGAAACCAATCAAGACGACCTATATGATCCGAATGAAGCCGAAAGTGATCAAGGATCAAACATAAGTGAAGGACGAAGAGGTCAAAGGAACCGAGGTAATCGGAATCAAAGACGCATGGATGACGACTTAAGGAACATTAAACTATCCATTCCATCCTTTCAAGGAAAATCTGATCCGGAAGCCTACTTGGAATGGGAGAAGAAGATCGAATTGGTTTTCGATTGTCATAATTATTCTGAGATTAAAAAGGTTAAGTTGGCTGCTATAGAGTTTTCTGATTATGCTATGATATGGTGGGATCAACTCACTATGAGCCGAAGAAGGAATGGAGAACGGCCAATATCCACTTGGGCCGAGATGAAGGCCGTGATGCGACGTCGTTTTATTCCCTCTTATTACCATCGGGAGCTCTATCAAAAGCTTCAAAACCTCACTCAAGGTTCAAGGAGTGTTGAGGATTATTTCAAAGAGATGGAAATCGCAATGATCCGTGCTGATGTCCAAGAAGATCGTGAAGCAACGATGGTGCGTTTCCTTGCTGGTCTCAATCGCGACATTGCCAACGTTGTGGAATTGCAACATTACGTAGAGATCGTGGACATGGTACATATGGCCATTAAGGTGGAGAAGCAACTCAAACGAAAGAGTACCACGCGAAGTTATCCCACTACGAGCACAACGAGATGGGGGCAAAGCATGAGTAAGAATAATCCACCAAGTCGTGCCAAAGAGCCAATGGTGCCTGCTAAAGCAAACAAACCCATGGGTGACACGAGCAAAGGTAAGGCCACCGATTCATTTGCTAATCGCTCAAGGGATATTAAGTGTTTTAAGTGCCTTGGAAGGGCCATATTATGAGTCAATGTCCCAACCGCAATGTCCCGTGGTTCGAGCAAATGGAGAAATCGAATCGGAGGAAGAAGAGCTTGAAGATGAGCTCGAAACCGCTTTCGACAATGAAGAAGAAGTGGAGCACGCCTTGACGGGAACTCTTAGTCGTCAAAAGGAGCCTAAGTATCCAAAGCATCGACGATGAACAACAACAAGAGAACATCTTCCATACTCGTTGTCAAGTACAAGGAAAGCTATGTAGTGTCATCATCGATGGAGGAAGTTGTACGAACGTAGCGAGCACTCTCATGGTGGAAAAATTAAATCTACCGACCACCAAGCATCCAACTCCGTACAAACTTCAATGGCTCAATGATGGAGGAGAGTTAAAAGTGACAAAGCAAGTTCTAGTCTCCTTTTCCATTGGGAAATATTCCGATGAAGTGCTATGCGATGTCGCTCCAATGCACGCGGTCACTTGTTATTGGGCCATCCATGGCAATTCGATCGTCGAGTTATGCACGATGGTTACTCAAATCGATATTCTTTCAAGCATCTGGGGAGAAATGTAACCTTAGCACCATTGACGCCAAAGCAAGTTTATGAGGATCAACTTAAGTTGAAAAATTCTGTAGATCAAATGAGAGAAAAAGAAAAGAGCGAAAATACAAAAGAAAAGAAAAATGAAAAAAAGAAAGAAAATTCAAAAAAAGAGAATGAAAAGAGAGCGAGAAAAGAAAAAGATGAAAAAGAAAAAGTGAGTGAAAAATTGAATGTCTTTGCAAAAGCAAGTGATGTTCGAAAAGCGTTTTTGGCAAGACAATCGGTCCTTATACTTATGTATAAGGAAAATTTGTTTAATACTAACGACTTATCCGGAGATCCCCCTTCTTCTGTTTTGTCTCTCTTGCAGGATTTCAAAGACGTTTTTCCGGATGAAGTGCCAAGTGGTTTGCCACCACTTCGTGGGATTGAGCACCAAATCGATTTTGTGCCCGAATCATTATTCCTAATCGGCCAAAGATACCGAACCAATCCTCAAGAAACCAAAGAGCTTCAACGTCAAATCAACGAACTCATGGAAAAGGGCTATATTCGAGAGAGCCTTAGCCCATGTGCTGTACCGGTTTTGTTGGTACCAAAGAAGGACGGAACATGGCACATGTGCGTCGATTGCCGTGCCGTAAATAAAATCACCATCAAGTATAGGCATCCCATACCGCGTTTAGATGATATGCTCGATGAGTTAAGTGGTGCCAAGTTATTCTCAAAAATTGATCTCAAAAGCGGATACCATCAGATTCGAATGCGCGAAGGTGACGTGTGGAAAACCGCTTTTAAAACGAAACATGGTTTGTATGAATGGTTGGTAATGCCATTCGGCTTAACCAACGCCCCTAGCACTTTTATGAGACTTATGAACTATGTTTTACGAAATTTCATTGGTAAGTTTTGCGTTGTGTATTTCAATGATATCCTCATTTATAGCAAATCGATGGATGAGCATGTAATTCATTTATGAGCTATTTTGGAAGTTCTTAGAAAAGAGACTGTATGCTAATCTTAAAAGTGTACATTTTGTTCGACAAAGTTATCTTTTAGGTTTCGTGGTTAGCTCGGAGGGCCTCAAGTAGATAGCGAAAAGATTAAGGCAATTCAAGAATGGCCGAGACCGATTTAGCATAAGCCAAGTGCGAAGCTTCCATGGCCTAGCAAGTTTCTATAGGCGATTTGTACCCAACTTTAGCACGCTATTGCACCGTTGACAAGCACTATCAAGAAGAATTCGACTTTTCATTAGGGCGAAGAGCAAGAAAATTCTTTTAATATTATTAAAGATTGTCTTACTAAAGCTCCGTTGTTAGCATTGCCTGATTTTTCTAAAACATTTGAAATTGAGTGTGATGCCTCAGGTGTTGGAATAGGTGCCGTGTTAACTCAAGACGGGAGGCCGATCGCTTACTTTAGTGAAAAGTTGAATGGTGCCATGCTAAACTACCCCGTTTATGACAAGGAGATGTATGCACTTATCCGCGCTCTCGAGACTTGGCAACACTATTTGTGGCCGAAGGAGTTCGTGATCCATTCGGATCTTGAAGCGTTAAAGCACATTAAAGGACAACACAAATTAAACAAACGCCATGCTAAGTGGGTAGAGTATTTGGAGTCATTTCCCTATGTCATTAAGTATAAAAAGGGTAAGGAAAATATCGTAGTGATGCTCTTTCAAGAAGGTATACCCTTTTGTCGATTTGGACTCTAAACCGCTTGGTTTTGCATTGTTAAAAGATTTATATCCTGCATTGATGATGATTTTGGAGAAATATTTGTTGCTTGTGAAAGTGTTGCTATTGATAAGTTTTATAGGAGCGACGGATTCCTTTTAGAGAAGGAAAATTATGTGTGCCATGGAGTTCCATACGAGACCTATTAGTACATGAGGCGATAGCGGAGGCCTTATGGGCCATTTTGGCGTTGGAAAACCTTAGCAACCTTCCAAGAGCATTTTTATTGGTAGAAAATAAAAGGGACGTTGAACGAAAGTGTGCGATGTGTGACGTGCAAGAAGGCCAAATCCAAGATTAAGTCAAGACGGGTTGTATACGCCGCTCCCTATACCCGACGCACCTTGGGAGGACATTTCCATAGATTTTGTCCTTGGATTGCCTAGGACTAAAACGGGGAAGGACTCTATTTTTGTTGTTGTTGATCGCTTTTCCAAAATGTCTCATTTTATTTCTTGTTCAAAAACTGATGATGCCATTCACATTGCTAATCTTTTCTTTAAGGAAATTGTTCGTTTGCATGGCATCCCGAGGACGATTGTTTCTGATCGAGATGCGAAGTTTTTGAGCCATTTTTGGAGATCGCTTTGGGGAAAGCTCGGAACTAAGTTGTTGTTTTCAACCACTTGCCACCCCCAAACAGATGGACAAACGGAAGTGGTCAACCGAGTGCTATCAACTTTGTTACGAGCCATCATACGGAAAAATCTTAAGTCGTGGGAGGAGTGTTTGCCGCATATAGAATTTGCGTATAATCGATCCGTTCACTCGGCAACCAAACACTCTCCTTTTGAAATTGTTTATGGATTTAATCCGTTAACTCCTTTAGATTTAGTATCTTTACCTAACGATCAACTTATTCATGCAGATGCTAAAAAGAAGGCCGAGTATGTAAAGGAGTTACATCGGAAAGTTCGAGCCAACATTGAAGCAAGAACCGAAAGTTATGCTAGGAAAGCGAACAAGGGTCGTAAAAGAATTATCTTCGAACCTGGTGATTGGGTTTGGGTTCACATGAGAAAGGAACGTTTTCCCGCCCAACGAAGGTCAAAGCTACTACCGCGTGGTGATGGCCCTTTTCAAGTCTTGGAACGAATCAACGAGAATTCTTATCGACTTGATCTACCAGGTGAGTATAACATAAGTGCAAGTTTTAATGTCTCTGACTTATCCCCTTTTGATGCAGATTCCGATTTGAGGGCAAATCGCTTTGAAGAGGGGAAGGATGATACAGCCACGCCTCAAGTCCAACCTAGCTCGAGCAAGGAGCCTTTGAGCGCCTCAAGGTCCAATCACCCGATCACGAGCTAAACAATTCAAGGAGGTGTTTTGACCTTAGTAGATCAAGTTTGGGGCGAGACTTTGGTTGGACGCATTGATGAAGCTTGGACAAACTCGATGAGCCTTCCTTGCACTTTGTTACGAAATGAATTAAGCTCCACTTCACTCATTAAATTCGAACCACTCAAAATTAGCTCAAAATAACTTAGTCAATAATATAGTAGTGAAATAATTAATTGAGTTAGTTAAATTAGTTATTTACAAGCTTAATTAATTTTCGTTATTAAATTGGTCTTAAATCGGTCAAACTTAATTATGCATGATATTTTAGTTATTATGACATGTTATTAATTTTGTCTTAATTTATACACTTATAAATATGTTTTTAAGCTTGTTTTAATATGTTAACTTTATTACTTGTTTTAATTATGTCCTAAGGTTTGCCAATTTAATGTGCAGCATTTTAGTGTTAATTTAATGTGTCTAAACATGAATTTGAATTATTTGATGAATGTTGCTGCAGGTACATCATCCATGAACGTTTTTGGAGCATGAAAGGTATTAAAAGAGGGTACATGAAGGGACGGCACATGCATGAATGGGAGAATGAAGTTGGTCTGCTGTTTGAAGTCTCCTAAGTGACCATTCAGCCGAATTTATTACTTACACAATCGTTGAATACATCATGGCTGTTCGGATCAAGGTGTTCACATTCAAAGACTCTTCAAAACTTGGTTTTCACACTCAAAGTGACTACTCAACATCTTCTTAATTGGTGATAATTTTTCAGCAATAGTTGCCAATTAAATGAGCTCCTTTAAGCACATCAACCGAATGTAGTCTGCCATTTACTCCCTCAAGCTCCAAGTTCAATTGTCCATCTAGAAGGTGACCATTGGAGCTCCAAGTTCAAATTAATCTAGCTAGCCCATTTAAGTAATTCATTTGCTTAATTTTAAGGAATTTAAGTGACCATTCGGCTAGCCTAGTGGATTATTATAAATAGCTGAATTTTCACTTTGTAAGGGACTTTTGACATTTTAGTTAGCTAATTGTCGCCAAATTTGTGAGGCATTTTCTCTCAAATTTCGTTCGAGACCCGTAAGACTTATCTAAGCTTTTAGTGGCGTCTTTCCGAGTCTTTTCCGAACTTATCACTCCTTAAACCCGAGTGTGGCGTTCACCTTTGATACCTTTGGTTCATACTTTCCTAAGTATCGGGTCAAGGTCCTTTTCAACCATTTCCAATTCATTTAGGTCCTATAAGTTTCGGGTCAACACTCTTTCTTAGTGTTGGTTCACTCTTGACTTTTTTGAACCATTAACATTTCGTACCAAATCGTATTACCATTTCGAACCAAATCACTTTACCAATTCGTACCAAATCGTATTACCATTTTGAACCAAATCACATTACCATTTCGTAACAAACCCAAAACCGAACTCAACCAAATTCAAACCAATTCTTTCTCATCTAAACCAAAAACCATACCAACTTTGTTCATCCGACTTGCTTTCTTTGAACCCAATTTCTCTTTACTTTCTCTTGAATCGATTTATTCAAACATACTTCTTCGTTTACGATCGGGAACTAAACGACTCGGATTCAACTACTAAACCGAGATCGTATCAGGACACACGGCCGTGTCCCAGCCCGTGTCCTTACCCGTGTAACTCTTTGAGTAGGGTCACACGGCCGTGTGCCAGTCTGTGTGTTAGGATTATTGACTTGCATACAAAGGAACCTACAAGAGATACATGGCCATGTTACCAGGCCTTTTGTCACACATGGCTGAGTCACACGCCCGTGTCTTAGGCCGTGTGGACTTAAAATTTCACCTAAAACAAGCCATTACCAACATCAATTCATGCATAAACCTTTAGGCCTTTTTTGTACATAATCATGGCATTAAAACGCTATCAAAACATACATATAATGACCAATTCAAGAGTCCTAAAATAAACTAACCAATATGCCATTTAAGGCACCTCAACTGCAATTATCAGGACTTACCCAAACATGCAAATTTTATGACTTACCATTCATCAATTAATAGTTCCAAAAACTTACAAAATATACCTCAACATGATTATTACTATTGCAACCCCTCTAACCCATATCTGTCGCCAGAACAAGGTTACGGAGTATTAACGAACAAATAGAACAAGGAATCATTCAATTCACACATTAATGCAATCATAATATGATTTCATTCAATTACATTCTGAGACCCTAAAAATACTATAGAAATAGTCCGAGATTAAATCAAAAACATTTGGAAAAATTTAGGGAAAAGTTGAAAATTTTGGACTACATGGGTCACGCGGCCATGTGACTTACACAACTGAGACACACGCTCATGTCTCAGGCCGTGTGGACATTCGAAATAGGGACACACGGCCGTGTCCTAGCCCGTGTCCGTACCTGTGTAACTCACTGACTTGGGTCACACGGGCAAGCCACATGCCTGTGTGGCAGGCCATGTGCTAGGCCGTGTAACTGCCTAACTTGCATGCCTTTAACCTACAGGGGACACACGGTCGTGTTGCATGGCCGTGTAGACCCAAAATGAGCCTTAAAACACAAGTTTACCATTTCAAGTTTGCTTGAACCTTAAAAAAAATCAAATACCAACCAAAATGCCAAATCAAAACGACATTAATCAAGCCAAAAACGCACCAAAAACAACCTATTAAGTGCGTAACCAATGTACCCTCATTGGTACCACAAGAATATATAATTATACATCAAAATAAACAAAAATTCAACTCATCATTTCATTCAAGCAATACCTAACAAATATACCTATCAAAGGTATCCCAAACACAACAATTCTTTAACATATTTCATTCATACTAGCATAGAAACTATACCTCATTCTCATGTACTATATAAGTTGGCCATTTACACAAAAGATCATCCATAATGTTTACATAAACCAAAACATTTACAATAGCTATACAATAGCCTATACATGCCATATAATCTGAATTAAACGTTCCAAAAACTACCGAAATGAGCTGGATAGTGTGACTTGAGTGCCAATCTGGTCGTCCAACCTTCCAAGTATATACAATGACATTAAACAACACAAGTAAGCTTAACTTGAGTGCCAATCTGGTCGTCCAACCTTCCAAGTATATACAATGACATTAAACAACACAAGTAAGCTTAATGAAGCTTAGTAAGTTGGACGCATTAAACAATAAATCTTACCAAAGTAAAATACAATAGTTTAAACAATAATAATCAACCATGAAAATTCCCTGTCATCACAATCTCAACCGATGAACTCATCTATGTTAAAATCAATAACCAGTAATTAACAAATCTTTCAAATTTATTAAATAAATTACCTTACTGATATTTTCCAATCGAAGAATGACTTACGGATAAGAGTACATCGTCAGATCCACCGAACACACCAGACAGAAGCTCATAAGAGCTGATCCACCCGAAGTACACCAAACAGAAGCTCATAAGAGCTGATCCAACCGTAACACACCAAACAGAAGCTCATAAGAGCTGATCCACCTGAAGCACACTAGACAGAAACTCATAAGAGCTGATCCAATCGTAACACACCAAACAGAAGCTCATAAGAGCTGATCCAACTGTAACACGCCAAACAAAAGCTCATAAGAGCTGGTCCAACCAAAACACGCTAAACAGAAAGTATAAAATGAGAGTTCGCAACAAATGCTGAGCCTGGGTTTTACTTGGGTAATATACATATATCTTCCTCCAATACCATCTCCACTCCAAACCCCCGTAACACACCAAATCTCAATGGTACTCTATATGCGTTCAATCCAAACCAATTATCAAATTCAATATTATATATCAGGTAATGATTAATTTTCAACAATGGAATATATATTATATCATGTAATACCAGTCATCAATTTACATAAATATTAAAATATTAACCGTACGAACTTACTTGGACTGAATTGTAGTAGTTGTAGAAGTTCAGTGACTATTCCACTATTTTTTCTTTTGCACGAGTATCTACGGATCTTGATATAAACTGTAAAATTCTTTATTTATTAGCACAAATTTCATTTCCAATCCATTTTACAATTAATACCTCTTTTAAATTTATAGAATTACCCCAAACTTTTACAATTTTTACAATTTAGTCCCTTAACCCAAAATTCATCAAATTAACCATTTCTCTCAAGTCAATATTTTATCAAAATATACTATACCCTTAAACAGTCCCCAATGAACCTTAAATTACTATCAAAACCTAAAACTTTGACATTTTCACAATTTAATCCTAAAATCAAAATCTAACAAAAATCACTTTACAAATTCATCAAATAACATAACCAAAGCTCCAAATACATGGTATTCATGAAAAACATTCAATATTCATCAATGGAAACTTCTAAAATTTTAACAGAATAAAAAATGAAGGTACGGGCTAGCTAGACCTAGTTGCAATGTTCTCAAAAACATAAAAATTACAAGAAACGGAATCAAATTTGACTTACATGTAAAGAAATAAGCAAACCGAAGCTCTTTCCTTCCCTAGCTATGGCTTTCAACCATTTGAAGAAGAAAATGAACTTGATTTTTTCTTTTTCATTCATTAATTTTGTTCAACTTTAATTAAACTTTCATTAATTTACAAATTTGCATCCATTTCATATTATTTTATTATTTTCCATTAATATGTCGTCCAACATTAACCATTAGGGACTAATTATTATATTAGTCCCTCCTCATGTAATTAATAAGCTATTTAGTCATTATATTAAACTAGTTACTAACTTTTGCACCTCTTTCAGTTTAGCCATTTTTCCTAAATTAACTAACTAAGCATTAAAATTTTCGAACCAAATTTTAATAAGACTTTAATGACTCTATAAATATTCTAAAAATAATATTTACGAGTTGACACAACAGAAATTTGTGGTCTCAAACCACTGTTCCGTCACTACTGAAAATCGAGTTGTTACAACTCTCCCCCCTTAGGAAATTTCGTCCTCAAAATTGTTACCTGAAAATAGATTCGGATATTGTAGTTTCATTGATTCCTTAATTTCCCAAGTAGCTTCTTCTGAACCATGACGATTCCAGAATAATTTTACTAACGGGACTCGTTTGTTCGCATTTCTTTGACTTCCGGAGCTAAAATTCTCATTGGTTCTTACAAATACGTCAAGTCCGACTATAACTCAATTTCACTATGAGGAATCACATGCGAAGGATCAAATTTGTACCCTCTCAACATTGAAACGTAGAACACATTATGGATTCTCTCGAGTTCAGAGGGCAAAGCTAATCTATAAACTACAGGGCCGATTCTTTCAACAATCTCGTATGGTTCTATAAATCTCGGAATCAACTTTCCTTTCTTGCCAAAACGCAACACTTTCTTTCACGGAGAAACTTTCAAAAATACTCGATCGCCAATCGCAAATTCTATATCTTTTCTTTTCAGATCTGTGTACAATTTCTAACGATTAGATGCAGCTTTCAAACAATTCTGAATAATTTAAACTTTGTCTTCTGTTTCTCGAATCAAATCAATTCCCACCATTTTGGATTCACTCAATTCAGACCAATACAATGGTGTTTTACACTATCTCCTGTAAAGAGCATCAAACGGTGTCATTTTTATACTGGATTGATAACTGTTATTATAAACGAATTCAGCTAACGGTAGGTACTTTTCCTAGTTACCTTCAAATTAAAGTATAGAACATCTCAGCATATCTTTCAGAATCTAAATCATCCGTTTTGATTGTCTGTCAGTCTGAGGATGAAATGTTGTGCTCAAATTAAGCTTCGTGCATAAAGCTTTGTGAAGTTTGCTCTAAAATCTCTATGTAAATCTGGATCTCGATCTAAAATAATAGATGTCAGAACTCTGTGTAATCTCACAATCTCAGATACATATAGTTCTGTTAATCTCTCAAGTGAGAATTCTATTCTGGCTAGAATACAATGTGCCGATTTAGTCAATTTGTCAATAATCACCCAAATCGAATCTTTCTTTCTCGGAGTTACAGGTAAGCTAGATATGAAATCCATTGTGACTCGTTTTCACTTCCACTTAGGAATCATAACAGGTTGTAGTAAACCTGACGGTACTTAATGCTCTGCTTTTACTTGCAAACAAATCAAACATTTAGCTACAAATTCACAAATCTGACGTTTCATTCTCGACCACCAATACATTTGTTTCAAATCATAATACATCTTCCTACTACTCGAATGAATAGAGTACGTAATGCTGTGAGTTTCAGACAGAATATCATGTTTCAAATCTAGATTATTCAGAATGCAACTTCTATTGCGATAACGCAATGTACCATTATCATCAACACTATATTTTGTACTCAAATTATTCTGAACCAGTTGTCGTTTAATCATTAACCTCGAATCTTCATTTTGTAATTATTAAATTCGTTGCAGAAATAAAGGTTTACTTCTCGACTTTGCCAATATAGAGCCATCTTCATTCAGGACTAAATGAGTGTTCAACGCTCAAAGTGCAAACAATGACGACTTTCGACTAAGTGCATCCGCAACTACATTAGCCTTTCCCAAATGATAATCAGTAACAAGATCGTAATCTTTCAATAAATCTAACCACTGTCTCTGTCTCAAATTCAGTTCTTTTTGAGTCATCAAATACTTTAAACTTTTGTGGTCTATGAACACGTCACATTTCTCACCAAATAAATAATGTCTCCAAATTTTCAAAGCAAAAACAATCACAACCAGCTCGATATCATGAGTAGGATAATTCTTTTCATGCGACTTTAATTGTCGAGGAGCATAAGCTACTATTTTCCCTGTCTGCATCAGCACACAACCCAAACCGCTGAGAGATGCATCACTATAAACGACATATGCTACCCCAGACTCAGGCTGAGTCAACACTAGAGCTTCCGTCAACTTGTTCTTCAGTTGATCAAAAATCTGTTTGCACTCATCAGACCAAACAGACTAAATATTTTTCTATAACAATTTGGTCATCGGTGAAGCAACAATCGAAATGTTTTTAACAAAACGTCGATAGTAACCTGCTAAACCCAAAAAACTTCGTACCTTAGAAACATTCTTTCGTGTTTTCCAATTCATCACAGTCAAAACTTTACTCAGATCGACTCGAATCAATCAGATGAAACTATATGACCAAAAAATCCAACTTCTTGAAGCCAGAATTCACACTTACTAAACTTTGCATACAACTATTTTTCTCTCAATGTTTATAATACGATTCTCAGATGTTGAGCATGTTCGGATTCTAACTTGGAATAGATTAATATATCATCAATAAACACAACAACAAATCTATCCAAATGAGGTTGAAAAACTTGATTCATTAAATCCATAAAAGCAGCAGGGGCATTTGTCAAACCAAATTGCATTACCAGAAATTCATAATGACCGTAACGAGTTCTGAAAGCAATCTTTGACACATTGCAGTCTTTAACCTTCAATTAATAATACTCGGATCTGATATATATCTTTGAAAACACTGTGGCACCTTTTAATTGATCAAACAAATCGATGATACGTGGCAAGAGGTACTTATTTTTTGTTGTGAATTTGTTCAACTATCTGTAGTCTATACACAATCTCAATGAGCCATCTTTCTTTTTAACAAACAACATAGGTGCACCTTAGGGAGATACGCTCGGTCTAATAAATCTTCTGTCTAATAATTCTTGCAACTATGCTTTTAAGTCTTTTAATTCAGATGGTGCCATACGATACGATGATATCGATATCGGTGCAGTTCCAAGAACTAAATCAATCCCAAGCTCAACTTCACGATCAGGAGGCAATCCCGACAACTCTTCAAGAAATACATCCGTAAACTTACTAACAGCTGGTAACTGGTTTAGCTTTGATTCTGAATCTCTGGTATCAAGTATGTATGCTAGAAATGCTTCACTAACTTTTCGTATCAATCTCTGAGCAGAAAAAGTTGAAATAATTTTAACAACATCTTTCGGACTCGCATACTCAACTAAAATCATCTCTCCTTCTGACATTTCAAATCAATCTATTTCTGTCTACAGTTTACTATAGCATCATGCAACGATAGCCAATCCATACCCAGAATAACATCAAATTCTTGAAAGGGTAGCAACATCAAATTAGCAGGGAATTCACAGCCTCTAACTTTCAGTGGACAATTACGACTAACTAAGTTAACTATCACACTCTAACCTAGTGGATTAGCAATTTGAATATCATAATTAGTAGATTCAAGAGGTAATTTTTTTCCATTACTAATGCAGTGCAAATATAAGAATAAGGTGACCCAGGGTCAATCAATGCATACACAGAAACATCAAAGAGATAGAAGATACAAACAATCACATCCAGAGCGGTAGCTTCCTTCTAGCTCAAATAGCATAAATGGGAGTAGGTGTTCTAGCCTCTGATCGAACAACGGTGTCTTTTGCCCCGTTACTAGCAATCCCAGCAGCATTATTCTGACCCGAACGTCTACCTTTCTAAGATGTAGACATTTGCTTTTCTTTCTGATCTTCATCCTCTTTTGGCAGTCTAGGATAATTATGAATAAAATGATTAGTCGACCCACATCGAAAACAGACTCCCTGTAACAGACCAATATTGACCTTTATCGGACTTAGTGGTTTCGGGACAACAAATCCAAGTCAGAAAAATATCTTAATATTATTTTGTGAGTTTATTATGTGTGAATTTGATTGTGTGAAATTTTCGTATTTTAATTTCTTCATTTAAGTGACCGATTTAATAAAAAATGGCTTAATCGTGTAAAATGAAAATTTAAGGGTTAAATCTAAAAGTACCTAAATGTTGTTGTCTTTTTAAATGGGAGGATTTATGATGCAATAAGACCGAAATTTAGATAGTGGGTGGCATTTGAAAGAATTAACCTTACTATATATGTTATACATAATTATTATTAAAAGGTTAATATAGTAATAAGGTAAATATTAACATTATAATAAAAATAAGTCATAAAAAGATGAATATGTTCATCTTTGTTAGCCAAATATTGAAAAGGAAGAAACCGTCCATGGCTTCTTAAGTTTCGGCACTTCCTTAGCTTGATTAAGGTATGTTTTGGTTTCGGTTTTGATGATTTTTACGTTTTTGTGATCGTTGCTTCGTGTTCTATCTAGCCCAAGCTTTAATTTTAGAATTTGATGATGATTTTGAGATATGCTATTGATGGATACTTGAGCTTTGTGATAGTTGATGATGAAATATGAAAGATATGTGAAAGATTAACATGTTTTGTCTTTGAATTTTTGGTGAAATTGAGTAATTAGGGCTAAATTGTGAAAATAAATTTTTGAGGGACTAAAATGTGAAATAAATGAAATTTGGGGACTTGTATGAAGCTTATGAACATTCGGCCCTAGCATAGTGTGTGCAAATTTTGTGTATTTTGTGTTTTATGCAATAGAGACTAAATTGCAAAAAAGTGTAAAATGTTAGGGGCAAAATGGTAATTTATCGATTTATGTGTTTTTGGATTTAATTGAATGATTTGATGAATAAAAATGCTAAAGTTGAATATGTTTAGATCAAGAAACGAAGAAAATAGAGTTAGATCGGGGGAAATCGAAAGTAGCCGAGTAGTCGACTGTGTCCGTCGATATCCGAGGTAAGTCTAATAGCAATTTAAATGTTATAAAATTGGAATTTATATTTATATCTATCATACATTAGTAAGCTAGAATTAAAAGTATTTAAATTGAATAAAACTTTGAGAGTTTTCTACATGATAGCCGAACATAGGAATTGATTTTGGTAGGTTGATATTAAAGGTAGAAATTACATGTATATTAGCTAAAGTCTACTTTAAGTTAAATGATATGAAACTAATAGAAGAATATATGCATGGACATGTAAATCGAATGCAAGATTTAACTTCTTTGAGCCGAATTTGTTGTATAATTTCATATATATGTGGTTCGAATAAATATTTATATATAAATATATTCAAGTTCTTAAGTTGAATTTAATATATAAATTTCTTATATGTATGTGGTTCAAGCATTGATTGCAAAATCTCTTGAGGCTAATTTGATGTATACATTTTATATATATATATATATATATGTGGTTTGAATATAGGTTACAAATTCATTGAGCTGAATTTAATGTTTTGAACTATACATATGAGGTTCGAATGTAATATACAAGTTATTTGAGGTAAACTTAATGTTATGAATTATATATATTTATTCATGTGGATCGAATATATGACTTGAGTTTCTTGAGAAAGATTTATGTGAATCATAAAGCATTATATGAAAGATTAATTTTGTATCTGAGTTATTCAGGCTCTATGCTTAGCAAGCTTAATGCCAGTGAAATAATTCAGACTTTACGTCTAGCAGGCTTAATGCTGGTGAAATATTTCAGACTTTACATCTACCAGGCTTAATGCCAATTTTCTGAATCAGGCGTTAAGCCTAGTAGGCTACATGCCAGTGAATCATTTTAAAATATGTGATTAGTAAGTTCTTTGTCAATGTAATAACTAATGGATTATGAAATTATGATAATCAGGTACGTGTTATTTGTCTCTTATTTGATATTAGGTAAGTAGATTGATTGATTGTAAAATATATATATTGAGGTATACATTTTTATGTATTCGATGAGTATACATATTCAGTTATGTGCAAATGGTAGGTACAAATTTGTGAGTTTATATCATGTTTAATTGTTATGAATAAAAGGTCTTGAGGTTAATAAACATTTTGATAGTATTTATAAATGGTATTTGCGGCTTAGTAAATTTATTTAAGAAATTATATGATTCATATTTTATTTATGTATTACTTAAGGCTTACTAAGCTAAGGTAGCTTACTTTGTATTTTTGTTTACTTTTGTTTTATAGATTTTGGAGATTGTTACAAGCTCGGGGATTCGTCAGTAAAGCTCGTCACACTATCAAATAACTACGGTATATTATAAGTTGAAACTTAATTTGGATTATGGCATGTATAGACTAGTTTGAAATTTTTTTAAATTCAAATGTGTATATACTAAATCCATGCGAAAATGGCTTAGTTATCTTATGGTGTTCGGTTTTGAATGAATGATGTCTAAGGCATATTTTGATTTGGGTTTAGCATTGTATGTATAATAGTTTATATGTATATGTATATATGTATGAAGATGTACCTGTAGTTGTTAATAATGAGTTTCTTTAGTCTTTATAAGGGTGAATGAATGTTGATATGCTTTTTATCTAATGATTTGGACTTGTGATTTAAACATAAAATTTTAATATGATACGTTTAAATGTGGATGTTGAATGTAGTTGCTAGTTTATATGATTAAGTCGATAAATGAATGGGTTTACCATTGAATATAATTTGATACTTGTTTTGTTGATAGCATATAATATCATGATATGTATTGGATGATTTATATGCATGATTCAAAAATAAATGCTTAGTTACTTGGTAATGAATTTAGCTTAAACTTGAAGTAGATCGAGTATAAGCATTCATGTACAAGTATAAAATGGAGTTAATGCTTATGTCTAATATGGGCATGTTTTGTTGTGGTCATAGGTATAATTTGTATTCGGTAATGGTATGTAAAATTTGATAGGTTAAATTCGGTTATATAATATTTGATATAAATGAATTTGCTTATGGCATATAGTCGAATGGTTAGGTTTAGTCTTATTGAAGTTGATGTATTGAATAGTTATAATGTGGTGATTATGCATTTTTTATATATAAATTCATGATAGGTTATTCGCTATGAAATGAAATTTTAGTAGTTATATTATACGACATTTTTTATGAGGAAAGACGAATAAGCTTTTCATTTTTACATAATTTGATCTTAAATGGACAAGTATTAAATTTATGTTATATGCAACTATAAGTTTATGATGTATTAGTATATTTATATATATATGCATTAACTAAGATAATTCAGTTGTTTTATGATAAAATGAGTTATGTACATGTAATAACAATAGAGAAGTTATTTACAACCATATCTTAATGTTACTATATGATTAAATTTTAAGCAGTATGCATATCATTTAAATGTTAAATGTTTGTGTTCTGTCATGCTATGTCCAGTAATGCTTTGTAACCCTAATTTAGCAACGGATACGGGTTAGGGGTGTTACACTCCCAACTTAGTTCTACACTCGCCAGTATAATATTTCCCACAGTATCTACAATTGGGCTTTGGAGCATTCGTACACTTCCCACACTATCAGCTGGTTTAGTCGGTACTCTAAAATCATGCTGAATCATCTTTTTTTTTTTGGATGCTCAAACACTGAGGTAGCTCGGCTAAAATCTTCTTTATTCTTCTTTGTCGGTGATGCAGAAAACGACTTGGATGAACCTCTCTTGTGAAATTCTCGAATCTGTCTATCCCGTTGTATCTTGCAGTTGTACACTTCTTCCATTTTCTATGCACGATTAGGTAAGACAACAAATTCTCAAATTTCATTACCTTCGATCATCATTCAGGCCATCTTCAAACCGGATGCACATCCCTTCTTCAATAGGCACAATTTCTCAGGCATATTTACTTAGATACACAAATTCTCTCTCGTACTCAGCTATCAATCTATTTCTCTGTCGTAACTCAAGAAATTCTCTCTTTTTCTTGTCCATATACCTTTTCCCGACATATTTCTTTTTAAACTCAATCTGAAAGAATTCCCAAGAAATTTTCTCCCTCGATACGACAACCACAATCATAGTCCACCAACTGTACGCTTCCTCTTTCAATAATTAAACGACACATCTAAGAAAATCATTAGAAGACCAAGCCATTTCTTCGAAAATTCACAAGATGTTCTAAAGCCAATACTTAGCTTTGACCGGATCATCCTTTAATCTACCCTGAAATTCTTCAACAGTACACTTCCTGAGTTTCTCAATCGGAATACGTCGACTAGGCTCAATCACAAGAGGAGGTGGAGGTGCAACTGGAGGTATAACAAGTGGTACAACAGAGGGTGGAGGTCGTTGAGCCAGATTATTCATTCGCATAAACTCGTTGAACCACTGGTTCATAAACCCAAAGAACATATTTTTAAGTTCATATTCCTAAGCAGGAGAAATCGAAACACTACTACTCGTCCTATGATCAGAGGTCGGTACGTTACTTTTAACCTCATTATTGTCAGCACGATTAGATCCATCTGACATATTTACAATCTATAAGAAAAACAAAGGTTAGATCAGATCAAACGCGTCACACTATCACATATTTATATGGCATGTAATTCTAGACATTTCACATGCTATGTTCAGCCCAAGAATCGACTAAACTGTAGATCTGATACCACTAAATGTAACACCCCTAACCTGTATCCGTCGCCATAACAGGGTTACGAAGTATTACCGAACAAATGAAATACTAAATCATTCAATTCATACATCAATACAATCATAATCTGATTTCATTCAATTGCAATCATAATGCCCATAAATCAAGCCCTTGAGGCCCTAAAATACTATAGAAACAACCCGACACTAAATCAAAAATATTTGGAAAAATATAGGAAAAATTTGAAAAATTTGGACTGCAGGGGTCACACGGTCATGTGACTCACACGGCTGAGACACACGCCCGTGTCTCAGGCCGTGTGAACATTCGGAATAGGGACACACGGCCGTGTCCCAGCCCATGTCTGTGCCTATGTAACTCACTGTCTTGGGTCACATGGCCAAGCTAGACGCCCGTGTGCTAAGCCGTGTAACTCTTAAAATGGCCTCACACACCCATGTGTTAGGCCGTTTAACTACCTATCTTGCATGCCTTTAACCTACAAGGGATACACGGCTGTGTCACATGGCCACGTGAACGCAAAATGATCCTTAAAACAAAATTTTATCATTTCAAGTTTGCTTCAACCTTCAGAAACTCAAATACCAACCAAAATACCAAATCAAAACGACATTAACCAAGCCAAAAACACACCAAAACCAACCTATTAAGTGCCTAACCAATGTACCCTCATTGGTACCACAACTATATATAATTATACATCAAAATAAACATCAATTAAACTCATCATTTCATTCAAGCAATACCTAACCAATATACCTTTCAAAGGTATCCCAAACACAACAATTCTTTAACACATTTCATTCATACTAGCATAGAAAGTATACCTCGTTCTCATGTACTATATATATTATATCATGTAATACCAGTCATCAATTTATAAAAAATTTAAAATTTTAACCGTACGAACTTACCTGGACTGAATTGTAGTAGTTGCAGAAGTTCAGAGACTATTCTGCTATTTTTTCTTTTCCACGAGTATCTACGAGATCTTGATTTAAAATGTAAAATTCCTCATTTCTTAGCATAAAATTCATTTCCAATTCATTTTACAATTAATACCCTTTTATTTTTCAAATTTACACAATTACCTAAAACTTTTACAATTTTTACAATTTAGTCCCTTAACCCGAAATTCATCAAATTAACCATTTTTCTCAAGTAAATATTTTATCCAAATATACTAGACCCTTAGAAAACCCCAATGGATCTTAAGTTCACTATCAAACCCTAAAATTTTGACATTTACACAATTTAATCCTAAAATCAAAATCTAAAAAAAAATCAATTTACAAATTCATCAAATAACATAATCAAAGCTACAATTACATGTTATTCATAAAAAACATTCAATATGCATCAATGGAAACTTCCAAAATTTTTAACAGAATAAAAAATGAAGGTACGGGCTAGCTGGACCTAGTTTTAACGATCTCAAAAATATAAAAATTACAAGAAACGGAATCAAATTGGACTTACATGCAAAGAAATAAGCAACCTAAAGCTCTTTCCTTCCCTAGCTATGGCTTTTGGCCATTTGAAGAAGAAAATGAAAATGATTTTTGCTTTTTCATTCATTAATTTTTTTAACTTTAATTAAACTTTCATTAATTTACAAACTTGCCATCCACTTCACATTATTTTATTATTTTCCATTAATATGCCGTCCAACACTAACCATTAGGGACTAATTATTATATTAGTCCCTCCTCATGTAATTAATAAGCTATTTAGTCATTTTATTAAACTAGTTTAGTCCTTTTTCCCAAATTAACTATCTAAGCGTTAAAATTTTCGAACCAAATTTTAATACGACTTTAATGACTCTATAAATATTCTAAAAATAATATTTATGAGTTGACACAATGGAAATTTGTGGTCCCGAACCATTGTTCTGTCACCACTGAAAATAGGTCTGTTACAACTATACCATCCCAAAACATGCCATTTGAGCCATTCAAAACATACAACATAAGGTAGCTCAATGACACAAAACATCAAAGCATTAAAGGTACCAAATCAAGATAACATTCACAATTTATACTGGCCAATCCACCAACTAAACATTCATCATAATGACATTACAATTCAACCTATACATGCCATTATAACATTGGCCAAAACATACAAAAACTACTGATATTTATGCTGGATAGTGTGATAGATATTTGACGAGCTTCTAAATCAATTAAGCTTCCGATGATCTATAAAACATAAGAAAGAAACAACGTAAGTACATAATGCTTAGCAAGTTCGTAGAACATGAAACATAACTTACCATTTCATTTATATAACATTAAGTGTAAGCATAATATAACCCAAACCACAAGCTTGGCAAGAGCCTATGCATCATCATCAATACACAAGTTAGTGCCTTTATACATAATTCGCTTAGATTAAACATATGATATGTCATTTCCATATGAACATACACCATTTGATTCATTCATTCTTTCATGAGCATATGCATAATTCCATTTGGAAACTTACCATTTCAATCCATTTTCTTGCCTGTTGAATCATCTAGAATATCATCGGGTACTCGGGAAAGCTCACACAAAGTGTGCTTAAACATATAACCGTAACCTTTCCTTTACATTATTGCTCACAAGAAGTTGCGAAATGGGCCTACTCACATGCACTATGGAGTATCCACAACAAATGCAGGACCTCAGCCATCGGTAGGACATTCAAGACCAGCACCCGTAACATGAAATCCCTAATGACATGTCATTTGTATCCTACGAATTTCTAAGGTTCAACTGGGACTTGACAACTATCATTGCATTAATTTATTTTAACATTGATCACTTTACATGATAAATAACATATTAACATGCAATTTGAAATAGCATTAAAACGATAACTATTCACACGAACTTACCTCAACAACTAAGGTCGTAAAGGTTAAATCGAGCTATTCTGAAGCTTTAGCTTTGCCTCGATCTAAGTTCGCACCTGGTCTATCTTGATCTAAATAGAAAATTTCAATCCATTTAATACTTATAGTATTCAATTTAATCCCCATTTCATATTTATGAAAAATTACTATTTTACCCCTAATATTTTAACTTTTTTTACAATTTAGTCCTTAAACTAATAACTTAAAATCTAACCATTTGAATCAAAACCCATGTTAACTAAACATTCAAGGGACCTTGAAACAACCTATATTTGTCATCATTTCACAATAAAACCCTAGAATTCATACCTTTAACAAATTAGTCCCTAATTTCCAAAATTCATAAAAAATCACTTTACAAAACTTGTTTATTTCTCAAAAAAGATTCATAATCTATCATTAAACACCAAAAATCATTCAAGAACATTCATGGAAAATCTCTCAACCTTTAATAGTTTTACAAATTGACCCCGGGCTAGCTAGATTAAGTTAAAACAATCCCGAAAACATAAAAATATTAAAAACGAGGCTAAAAAAACTTACATGCACTAAAAGAAGATTGGTCGAACCTAACCCTATCTTTAATGGTGAAATTCGGTTGAGAGATGTGAAAACGAAGAAGATGAATCCATTTTCCTTAGGTTATTTTAGCTTTAATTACTCAATTACCTTTTTGTGCTTTAAAAATTATCAAAATTTCACTAAAACCATGTCCATACACATCCACTAATCCATTTATTGGTATAATTACCATCCAAGTCCCTTAGTTTAAAATTTCACAGATATATGACTCCTTTAACTAAGAGAACTCTACTTTTACACTTTATACAATTTAGTCTTTTTTACTTAATTAATCATGCAAACATTAAAATTTCTTAACAAAATTTTAATACGACGTTACTAGCATCCCCAAAAAATGAAAATAATAATAAAATAAAAATTTAATCGTCAAATTTGTGTTCCCAAAACCACTGTTCTGATATCGCTGAAAACAGGCTGTTTTACTAGCAATGTGCATTGACCTTTGAAAACTGTTAGTCTCGAGGGTTTGGATTGATGAGTCTCTTAAATGAATTGAATATGAATCTCTACCAAATTTATGTTTCCTTAGTGGGAGATATGGTCATATGAAAGAATGTTACCCGGGTAAGGAAGGTTCTAATGTAGAGAATGAGAATATGCCTTTCGAGAATGATGGGGGACCGATGGTCGACGAGATAGTGGTCAATAAGAGAATTGGTTCTTGGATGATGGTGGACCGAAGGGGTCAAAAGCAAAATAAAAATAAGGTTATTAATAGAGGAAAGGAAGATAATTTAGGAAATAAAGAGTGAACCACATTTCTCATCAATAATGGATTTGAAATATTGCAAGAGGGATAGAATAAGTGGGTAGGTGCCTAGTAGTATTGTTGGTCCAAGCAAGGGCTTTTCGCATGTGTTTTCTACTAATTCTCACGGTAAAAAATGCCTGTTAAAGGAAAGGGTAAATATATTGGTGTTGGGCCTTTATCTAATAGGGCTGATAAGGACACACGCGGAACAGGATTGTAAATGTCACGGATTTGGCCTAGGGCTCTAGACGAATAAAGGTAAACTCAGAGTTTGACACAACTTGAAACACAAACAACTTCAAGTCAGATTTAAGAATAAAAAAATTGCAAAAATTAAAACAAGTAATAAAAGATAGAAAAAGAACTTCTTATCATTTGGCATCAGTTTCAAAAACATTTTGAGTGTTATTTATATTTTTATAAACTGATTTCCTGTAAAATAGCCTCAAAGTAGTTTTTTACCCAGAAATTTTTCAAAAAATATATTTTTTTAGTGGGAAAACGTTTTCCAAACTATCTGAAATTTTACATATTGATTCTCGGTACTCTCTTAGAATATTAAAAATATTTTCCATAAAAAAAGTGATTGATAAAGAGAAAAAAAGAAAAATATGAAACAGAATGGAAATTTAAAAAATCCATGGGTTGAATTTTGTGCCAAAAATTTCTAGATTAGATCTACATTATTTGAGGAGGTTCCAGTTTAAATTTTGTGATTTTTGGAAATCGGGAACACCTAAAGTGAAGTTTGTCAAGTTGCTCTACAATTTTCAGGTTTTCAAGTTTCAACGATTTTCATTGACTCTTAGCTTAGGTTTCCATTTTTTTTTTCTTTTTATTGTTCCTTTACATATTCTAGCACTTTATTATTCCTTATGCTAGTAGGTTAAAGCACGTTGCACATTTCTTCCTTCGTGCAACACAATTCTTTGGTGTCTAGTTGATTTTGGACTCCTAGGGCCATTAGGTTAGATTTGTTAGTTTGATTCTCACACATTCTTATTGGTTGATTTAAACACTTTTAAAAGACTCAGAAGATTAATTTTTACCTTATTGAGAATTTATATTGATTTCTAATAGCATAACGGTAAAGTATGTTATTCACAATGAGACATCTATCAAAGTAGATGTTAAGTAACGTTTGAAATCACGGAAGTAATCGCCAAGTTTTGAATCCACTAATTGGAGCAGACTGTTGACATTCTCACTAGCTGGGGATCTTTAAAGTGTACGTCTTTGAAGAGAAGTCATTATAAGTATGTGGGGTAATCCACCAATTAGAGTTATACGCCTAGCGTAGACAGTTAGTTACACATTCCTTGCAGTGGAAATTCTCAAGTTAAAAAAATTTCGAGGACAAAATTTTTCTAAGGGGGAGAGAGTTGTCACACCCCAAGTCTGGTGGACCCGATTAAAAGATATGTAGATGTGTAGATGTGAAGTTATCTGTTTAGCGTAGTCTTCCGCCCAGTTACAGTCCTTTGGCGAATAAGAGTTGGCATAGTGTACTAAGTCGTGTAAGTAATTAAAGATTCTATCTCAGATTCTTCTATTATTTAAGAAAAAAATATGACAAAGGAAGAGTAAGCCTGGTGAGATTTATCGCTAAGGGTGTACTACCCAGTTACCTGAGCACTATGCTAAATGGGTTTTGTCATGTGATCTGGTTTGGAGCCAACTGGATTGACTGGTCAAATAACTTGTTACAGGATTCTCATTTATATTTATCTTGGACTCTATAGGCCATTAAAAAGGACAAATTTTGGATACAATTGACACTTTTCAACTTCCACTAAGGGGAAGTAGATATATATATTTGGTAAAAAGGGCTCGTCTAGGGGTTCTTCTTCCATCAATACCACTCTTTGATTCTTTTTCTTAAACTTAAATGATATCTCTTCCTTGTTAAGCTGGAAGCTAAAGTTTTTGATTTAATCAGTGGTTGTTCCACCTCCTAATAAGTTTGATAGTTCTGCAGGTTAAGTATTTGAAGGAATAAGGATATTAAGAAGTTTATGAACAGTAAGTTATGAATAAAAGGCTTTGCATAGGGGTTGTCTGTAATTGAGATGTTACCAATTTGGTTATAAATGGGTTTTAATGATGGTTACATGTTTTTAAGGAGTCGTTGTTACTGCTAGTTTGATAAGGGTGTTCGAGTTTGGAGCTTCAAGCTACAATTTAGGTGAGTATCAAGTGAGTCCCTATCTTGGCTTCTGTATGTGCACTGTTTAAGTAGAGATATACATGATGATAACTGGTAAGTGTGTGAAGCATAGTAAGCTATCGCATGTGCAATGATGATATGTGTGGAGTATTGTATGAATGGGAAATTGAGTGTTAAGTATGTAGGTACAGTCTGATATTAGTGTAAAGGCCCCAAATTCTCGAGTCAATGTTCGAGTGTTGACATGGGTTGGCGATGGATAAATTTATTTTGGGATTGGGTTTTGTTGGAATTAATTTGGGTGAATTTTGGACCTTTTTATAAGAAATTAAGGATGTTGGGAAGCTTGTGTGAAGTAGAGAGAAGATGGATGGCTAATATGGTGATTTTACCATTTTTGAATAAAATTCTTCCCCTAATTAACGGGAAAAGATGGTTTGGTGGATTGAGGTATGGAATAAAGTGGATTTGTCCCTATTTTTCCCTATATTATAATCACCCTATTATTTTTTTTCTCTTTATATTTCTTCTTTTTTTTCTTTTTTTCTCCATCTATTTTTCCTTAGCAAGTCATGTAGAGGGAGAGAGATTTAAGTGAGTTCTCACCATTTTTTTCATCCTCCAAATCTCAAAGAAGGTAAGGGTCTTAATCTAGTTTTTTTTAAGTTCCCTGGAAGAAAAAGATGTCTATGTTTATCAAGGATGAATTAGGTGGAGGTTTTTGGGTGTTTGGAAGGGTTTGAGTTTGAAGAAGTCTCTACCCATCTTCTCATATTTTATTTATTTAAAGTATCTATTTTTACATCCTCTCAACTCTTATTTTTTTATGGGAAATCTTATGTGTTACATGGTTATTAGTTAAAGAGGGTGGTGAATCTTCTAAAGTTAAGGGTAAAGGCAAAGTGGCGGAGAGATAGGCAAGAAACTTTGTTGGTGTTCTTTCATCAAGATGATACCCTCTAACTCTCCTATCCTTCTTGATAAGTCATAAATATGGTTCTTTTGTGATAATGCATACATGTTATATGTCTTTGGATGGAAATCATGTTTGGATGATTTAAAATGAAGCTAAAAACTTAGTTGTGAAATCTGCCAGAAACAAATTATTACATAAACAGTAAGTTTAAAAATTCACCATAAATTCTATAAAAATAATTAAAAAGTGATCTATACATCGTTGTAACCATGAGCCAGCCTAGTTTCATCTAAAACAAATAAAGATCAATTTTTATTTTTATTTTAAAATATATGAATCTTTAAGTGTTGAAAGGTCATAAAAATCTGGCAGCAGAATTTTTATAAAACAGATTTAACAGTGACTTTGAAAAATCACCAAAAATTTCACAAGATAAAATAGGAAGTGAGCCTTATATCTTTATAACCGAACATAAGTCTAGTTTCGTTTAAAATAAACAGTTCTTGATTTAGAATTATATATTAAGAGTTATTAATTTTTGAATAGAAAAGGTCAGAATGTCAAGGTAGCAGACAATCACATCTCATTAGTTAATATTTTAGCTGGAGAGTATGAGACTCGAATGTCATGGTTGTATTTTTGTGATTATATGTTTGATTTTTTATTTGCGGTCAGCCTTCAGGCTCTAACCTAACTAGCGGCCATGAGTGGCACTCGGGATAACCCTACGGACACCCGGGATTATTTGACTAGCGGCCATAAGTGGCGTGGGACTATCCGGATACTCGATTATTTGAGTAGTATGTGCAATCTAACAAGTTTGACAAGTTTGATATGCAAGCGATTTGGTTATGTAGATTTAATGACTCATGATTTAATTATTCGATACTCATGTCATGTTTCTATGTATTCATTTGATTTGCATGCTTATATTTATGAATTGCTTGAAGTATGGTAGATTTGTTGTGTACTACTGAGCCTGTAAAGATCAGCCTTTGAATTTGTCTTAATGTACAGATTTGTAGACTTTTGTTCATGCTCGAGGAACATTATCGACGAGAGACTCCTAGTATCACGTATTCAGAGTACAATACCTTATCTATTAGTGGGCATTGTATTCCTAAAGCCTTTCTTGTATTTTTTTGTAGTCCTATAACTCATTTATCATTTTTTTTATTTTGAAAATTTTGATATACGATGATATTGGAGCTCCACATATTTTGTATAACTAATTTTATTATTATTTTCAGTATAACTATGTATAGTATTTTCTCTTAAATAAAATGTATTTCAATGTTTTAAAATTATTTGAAAATTTTGTTGGGTTACTCCGGTGACCTGATGTAGTGCCTTAGTATTCGAGTACTCCGTATTCGGGATTAGGGTGTTACAATGAGAGAGTATGAATCAGTCAAGTGTATGACCAAATCTGGGTAAGTGATTTCTGAGTAAAACGTCCATTTGTGATGTCTCTAGTAGGACAGTTATAATGCTAACCAAACTGACAAATCACGACGCGATAATAAGTGCAAAACCATGAGGTTGAGACCCATGGCATTGTGTGAGACGAAAACACTCATGGTGTTGCCTCCAGTAAGATGAAGACTAGGCTGACAGATCACGACATGAGGATGTTTAAGTCTATGTGGCTGAGACCAATGACATGATATAATAGTAAGAATATTCATGGTGATGCCTTCCGTAATATGTAAAACGGACTGACAGATCAGGACATAAAGATACATATAAGTCCATGTGGGTGAAACCCATGGAACCTTCTGTGAAAGTCCGTCGGTGATGAATTCTGAAACATCTATGTGGCGTATCCTGTATGGACTTTGTGGCAAATCCTGTAACGTCTTATTGGCATATTCAGTGATGTTTGTGTGGTAGAATCTGGTTATTCTCCTTTTATGGTAAGTTCTAGGTAAGTTCTGAGATTTTCTTTGAAAGATAATTCTATGTTAAGAATCTGGTACGTCTAAAGTTAATTTGGCTTGATTAGTCTTGTGATGAAATCGAATGATTTTTCAGGGAAATTTTCTGAAAGAAAGTATGTATCTGTATTTTTAAAAAGGAATCCACCATAATAGTCTTCCAGTAAAGGATATAGGCTTATACATAATTATGTCAGGTATAAGTGTTCATTAGTTTGAGTTTGTCTACGCTACGTAGGGTTGAAATCAGAGTTATCTGGTATCTAACATATCTTAATAGTATCATGTCTCGTTTTGGGGTTATTTGGAATCTGGGCCAATTGTCAATTTGGGCATTCTTGTGTTATGTAACATAGACATTGGAATTCTTCTGAATGATATGGAATGTTTCTTCATCAATATGAATGTGTTTCGTGTTTGATTCAAGGTATGACCTCATAGGCAATCTGATAGTTATCAAACTCAATATGGAAATCCGCCAAATGCAAGATCAGTTAGTAATTATCCACCAAAGAATAGTACTTGTGAGTGATCAATCTGGGAAAAATGTTAAGTGTTTGTTTGAAAAGGAATCTATTGAAAGTAGGCTCTGAATAGATATTCTTCTGAGAAGCACCTATGTTTTATTAAGAAAGAATCAGATTTATATCTACTGGTAAGATTTGAAATTAACGAAGGAATGCAGTGAGAGATGATACGTTAAATATGGAAACTGGCGTATAGGAAAATATCGAAGATTATGAAAGTACCTTCCAAGGACAGTGATATAATCCAAAATGTTTGAAGGGAGGAATTCAATTAGAAAGGCTCCAAAGTATTCTATATTAAAACTCACTAAGTTCTCTTGAACTTACAAGTGTTTGTTCATGTTTCAAGTGTTGCTGTATGAAAGAGTGCACCAAGAGGGACAAGCTAGGAATACGCCATAGAAGTGGCAAGCTGGATTATTATGCACACATGGAACATCTTAGAAGTATGTTTTATAGTAAAATACGCCTTAAAAAGTTTTCTTTTAACAAACCTTTGAGTTGTAATGTTTTATGTTAATATCAAGAGTCTATTGTATTCATTGAGTGCTCTCTTTATTTTTTCAAAAAATATTTATTAAAATAATATAAAGTATGAGCAAAAATAATTACTCGCTAATTGTTTAAAATTTATGCTAAGTGTTTGTACGTCGTAACATCCAATATTCAGACTCGATGATTCGAGTAGGGTAGAAGGTGTTACATTTCCAGTCCAGACATTCGCACATCTAGCGATGGTCATCCCGACACCATATTTTCTAATACTACAGAAAATTGAGTTGTTACACAAATTTTCTTCCTAATTGGACTTGATAAATGGTATATTAGTCTTTCAATCAGTTTGCTCATTTCTAATTATACTAAGGACATTTTTAGATTATCTACTAATATAAGTCATTTTTCTACATTACAATCAAACCACATAATATCATTTAGTATTAGTTAAACATTAGATAATTAGTGAGCTAATACTTGTTTCCATTTTGTTTTACGTGTAAAAACCATTGAGGACAATATACAAAGAATATTAATGTAATTAATGGATATTTTATTAAACCAATCTATTTGAAAAATAAAGTATACATTGACAAAAATACGACACTAAGGGTACTAAATCCCAACACTCAACGAGTGAAAAATTTTCTTTGGCTGCTTACGAAAATTAGAATTGTTACCAATGTCGAGAGATGTAGGAGAGGGATTGCAATAGATGATTCATGTCAAATTTGTAGTTCGAGATTGACCTTCTGCTAGGAAAATGCACTTCATGTGGTTCGGGATTGTCCTTCTGCTAGGAAAGTGTGGAATGTTTAAGAATGTTACTGATTCAGGTTCGTTTCTTTTCTTAGGATTTATTTGATTGGTGTATTACTAACTTTAAGGAGAATAAGAAAGTTTTTGGTATGGCTGCTCCTTGAACACGTTCTTCACAATTGTTTGTTAAAAAATCCAGAAACAAGGAAACCTTGCAATTTTTCAAGATCAGCTTATCTCATCTAATGATGTTATTAGCCATAGTATTAGTGTAACACCTTATACCCGACCCGGTCGCCGAACCCGAGTATCAGGATGTCACATCACTGTCACACATCACATGCAATCCAAATGGTCTCGTTATTAAGCAAACATCTTCTAATTTAGCTTTTGAATAATTACAAGTCACACATATTCCAGTCATCATTAAAATATGCTCAACATTCACCAATCGAACTTAAAAATAGAATTAAACATGCTTTTAGACCACCAAACAAAAATTCAGAATTATTCACGTAATACTGAATCAAAGGTATCGATATTTCCTTTAAATGGTATCAATACTGCTTGGAAAATCGATACTAAAACAACATTATGTTTCTCGCTTAAAATCAAAATCTCTAAATTTATCGGTACCTTTCATAAAGTATCGATTATTCTACCCCGAGTATCAATACTCGTGATATGATATCGATACCAAATTACGTATTGACTTCCTACACTTTCAAAAATCATGAAGGTATCGTTTTTTAAAACATGAATATTGATACTTCTACTCAAAACCACAAAAAATCAGCAATTTAAGGCATATAATCCATTCAAAATAATAACTACTCAACATGCAACTTTTACCTTATCAAGTAATCACCAAAACAACCACAATAATGCTTCAATCATCGAAAACATGTCCGAGTAAGCAAATGATATAACAAGAACAATATCCAAAAATCCTAAAAACAAATAAGCTATGAAAGTAATCAAAACATTATGGCAAAGTTCATGCAACAATTCTGCCACATTATTCAATGTCCATTGATCATACATACAGTTCATGGCACTTCAACATAGCAAATATTCAAACCAAA
Organism: Gossypium raimondii; assembly: GCF_025698545.1. Taxonomy (NCBI): domain Eukaryota; kingdom Viridiplantae; phylum Streptophyta; class Magnoliopsida; order Malvales; family Malvaceae; genus Gossypium; species Gossypium raimondii. The sequence continues at coordinate 37,143,117 of NC_068565.1, forward strand.
ACAATACCAATGAAATAATTATAACATCCACCAAAATTGTTAGAAAGCTAAACCTATAAAATATCATGAGGATCACAATAATAATTGATCAAAGTCTAACCACATTGCCTTATCCCCACAGTTCAAAAAAATAATATTAATACCACCTACCCAAATACTAAAACCTAACTTGGATCACTTCCTTGGTATCCCCGCACCGCAAACGCTAAATATCTGCAATGGTTAGAAAGAGTGTGTGAGCTTAAACAAGTTCAGTGAATGTCGGAGTAACCAAATATATTCACAACATCAAATGTTGAACAAGTGCATGCTATAACACATTCACAACCATATTCTAACCAAGTCACAATAACATATTCACGCTTCATTAAATCATTAAACTAGCACATACTCTTACGTATAACTACACTCAACTTATATACAAATAATTCATTTTACAATAATTCATCAAGACTAACAATGTATGCATGCTTTAATAACTCACAAGTTTAGCTTAAATATTCACATGCATTCATAAGTTTAATGCAAACGACCCAAACCACAATTACATACGCAATTTACTATGAGAACATACTAACACATTCATGAAACTTAAATCAACTCATTAGCATACTATTTACATGTTTAAGCATCCATCTCACATCGTATTATCACAATAAATATATCACATTTAAATGATATTTTGGCACTTAAGACTATGAAACATAAAAGTGGGCTATATAACCACACATCAGATACACGGATCTCCAACACACCAAATGACTCATTGAGTCAAACATATCCCAAAAGTGAAGCATAAAGCTAACACTCTCCAACACACCAAACATGTCCCGTTAAATGGAGCTTAACTCACATTCCTTTATCTCTCCAACCTGTCCCAAGGCCTCAAGGCCTAAAAACACAATACATATAGATGGGTACACACAATACATATAGAGTGGATTGAGGGATTTGGGGAGAAAAGTAAGGAATAGAGGCGTTTGACTTGGACTGGGATGCTGAGTGGTTGCAATGGATGTGGATTAGTAGAGTAAATCAAGGAGCTTGGGGAGTTACCCCTTGATTCTGAAAATCTCTGCAGAAGTCTCCTCTACCATCTTTCATTTTTATTTTTTTCTCTCTATCTCTACCTGCCAAACTTTTCTCCCTCTCCACCTTTTCTTTTCCTTTCTCTTTTGTTTTCATTCGAAATCCCCCATTGCTGCCATTTTCTCCCTCTAATTCTCTTTTTATTTTGTTTTGTTTTGTTGCCAAAATTTCAAGTGTTTCCCCTTATCTTTCGTTTCGGTCTATCTGGCTCCTCGAATTTTGTTTCCATGTGATAATGGTAAGTAGTGTTGTTGTGTTTTTTTTAGTTTTGGTTTCAAAAGATTTTGACCCTGTTGTTTTTATATAGGGGACGATCATAAAGCGGTTTTTCTTCCCAACGAGTTGATTAGTGCGAGTAGTCGGGGGTGATTGCGGTAAGTGAGTGCATTTGGCTTATTTTGGTATTGATTAAACTGTGTTTCAGTTGTTAAATTCAAGATTGGGTACGCTGTTTGTAGGTTGCAGAAGGTTAGGAAGTGCTTAAGCATCGAGAACAACTCAGGTGTGTAAACACAACTCTAAAAACAAAAATCGGTGAAAAGCCGAAAAATGTGATTGTCGACGCCACACGAGCATGTGGCCACCCGTGTGGTAGGCTGTGTGATCAAACATGGGCGTGTCAGCCACACAGGCGCGTGGGCCCCACACAGGTTAACCACGAGCATGTGGGAATATTGGACCAGACCGTGTAAACCACACAGCGAAGGCCATTTTGGGCCGTATGGGCCACACGTGCGTGTGGGCCTACCTGAGCCTGCAACATGGGCCTGTGGGTCCATTTTTACTGTTTGACTGCTAAGGTTACACGAGTCGCCCAAGTTGACTATGAACCTACTGTAGGGTCGGTAAGTTCACCTAGACCCCTAATTGACTGAAATGATTGAAAGACTGTTATATGCCTATATTTGATAGATATGTATGTTTGTATGTTGAGCATGCTAAATACCTTATATTGATTATTACATGATGCCATGACATGTCTTTATGATGCATTGCATTGGGTGGGGGTTATTTTGATCAAAGGAAGTGTACTGAAAGGCCTCGGGCCTAATTTACTAGTAGCTCAGCTGCAAAATTACTATCTAGTGCCGCGTTCGGTACTTTTTGGAGTGTAGGGATGGGTGGGTTGATTATATCCCCACATGGAGTTTAGGGTTGACGGAGATGGAGTGTAGAGGTTGGCTGGGTAGGACATATATACTGTATAATCTGTTACTGTACTGATTATTGTTACTATAATGGGCCAAGGCCCAAACACATGATTGCTTATGTGTTGAGATGGGCTAAAGCCCAAACTGGTATTGTCTCTGACACTAAAAAGGGCTTAGGCCCAGACTGTGATTGCTTTCTGTCTGTTTGCTTTATATGAGATTACACACTGAGTTTTCGTAAACTCACCCTTCTGATTTGATTGTATAGGTAATCCCCAGACATAGGCGGATCGGTGCGACGGAGGACTCAGCAGTGGCCACACGACCTATTTAATTCGACTTAGTACTTAATTATAATTATAATTTTATTTTGGGGTTATTTTACTGTAATAATGGCCACTTTGGATTTTTATTTATAATTTGGGATTTATATCATTTTGGTTTATAACTGTTAGTGATAGGAATAATCGAGCTTTCAAAATGAATCAAACATTTTAACAAAATATACACAAATACGCAAACTATCTTAAAAGCTTCCTCATAGATTAAACGTTTTGAGAATTTTTGACTGATTAATTAACACGACTTTAGAATTAATAAGAAATTCTTAAAAGTTTCTAAGTGAAATTGTTTTAAGCAAAGTTACGGTTTTCCAACACAACCTACGGTTTTCAAACACACTACCATGTGACATCGCCAGATTCAGCCATAACGTCCAGACCGGGTTTGGGGTGTTACAATACATTTTTCGAATGACAAAGTTAGATGTTTAAAATTCATTGTGTCACGGTTCAAACCTCATTCTAATATAGTTTCTATTGATTTTGTATAAAAAACTATAAAAAGACAAAATGCCCTCATAATAATATAATCTATTTTGTATATAGAAAGGTATTTTAATAAGTTTTCAATTGAATTAGTGCTTGATTGACTCGAGACACTAACTTAGCCATAAACTTAAATATGAGTATAGATTATGTCAAATGCAATTAAGGATAATTATTTCATTTACTATGAAAAAAAGTACCCACTAAAATTAAGGCAAATTTACCATTAAGTTTCAAAAGTATTTTCAATTCAAAAACAATGGTAAATAGATGGCTTTTCAACACAAACTAACTTTTCAAACTAGTTTTTCAAGATAAATTAAAAGCTAAATATCCTAACTTTACAATTTTCAATTGCCTATTTGGTTGTCAAATTACACACTCACCCATATATTCAAATAATTAAATTTTACAAACAATTTATATTACTTACTTAAAAATTATTCAAAATTTATATTTCATATATCGTATTATTAAAATGAATAACTATAAATTATTTTATTTTTGTACTATGGTTTAAGTTGAATATTTGCTAATACAACAGAACAACAACTACAACAACAAATATGCGTGAAAATAAAGATATTTTATATTTGAGTAAATTATTTTTTACCTTTCAAAAATATTTATTGTTTTATGTTAGAGTTTGTTAAAAAATTAAGCAGCTTGTGGTTGTTAGTAAGCTGTTAGAAACTGTTAGTAATAAGTTAGTAGCAGTTATCTACTGAGAGTTGTATAAATTCATATATTAAGCTTCTAATGAAAACAAGGATAGATTCATACAAAATTCAGTATTAAGTTTGATTTCCTTTGTTGTGATTAGTTCTTTGTTAGTATTCCATCATGGTATCAGTCGCTAGGTTCATGGGGTGATTACCCTTGGTCTCTAACGTCTCCTGCTCTCATTTTATCCACCAATGAAGTCAAATCTGCACCATCTACCACTGGTCTTCATCCGCCCTCAGAAGGTGTTGCTGACAGTGTTTTCTGCCACGTGGTCCAATCCTTTCCTCGTCACAACATTGTGAAGCTGAAAGAAGAAATGTTCCTTCAATAGCAGCATCAAATGAAATTGATCATTGAGTCGTATGACTTAACTGGTTTTACTCTTGGCACAGTCGCTGTTCCACCTCGATTTCTTCTTAATTCAGAAGGGAAGTCAGTTCCTAATCTTGATTTTACCTACTTTAAATAGCAAGATAAGCTACTTACTTCTTGGATTGTATCAATAATTAGTGGAGATCTGTTCTCGTCTTTTATAGGTACATCGATAGAACACGAGGTCTAGAGTAAGGCCTCTTAATTGTTTGTTGTTACCTCTGGTGCTTAGATCTCCAGAATCAAACATGAGTTGCATACTTTAAAAAAGGAAAATCTTACTATCACCGAATATCTGTCTAAGATTAAGCTTCTTTGTGATCTCCTTCCTGCTTCCGGCACCCACTGGCCGATAATAAGCAAGTTGATGTGGTTCTTGCCAGACTAACTATTGACTTTGATGTGATTTTCATGATGGTCGTGTTTGCCCTGGAGCTGATGTGCCTTGATTAGTTGGTGGAAGTCCTTCTGAATTATGAAAATGTCAAAGGAAACTTGCTCTTGACTGCCCGATTCAGGTCAAGATGGTGACCTCTGCCGATACGGGTCATGTTTTTTCGATGGTGACTTCGTCTCTGAGGGGTGGCCGCGCCGTCTCTGGTGGTCATGGTTGGGTAAAAGATGGCATGTTTAGGGTCAGATCTATGGTCGTATTGGTCACTTAGCCCAACACTGTGACTACATGTAATAGTCCGGTTTCGACCTTAATCGAGAAAGTGGTTTCGGGACCACAAATCTGAGTCAAAAAAATTTAAATATTATTATCTGTGTTTATACTATGTGAATTTATATCCATGAAACTTTCGTGTTTTAATTTTGTCCTTTGAGAGTCGATTTAATAAAAAGGCTTAATCGCCTAAGATGAAAATGTTGATAGTTAAATATGTAAGGGCCGAATTTTTGTTGACTTTATAGCATGAGGTATTTATGATGAAATTAGACCATTTAATTTATGCATGAGCACTTTTGGGCAGGAGTTAGTGGAAATGAGTAATGATATGATAATTAAACAAAACAAAAGCATAAATTAAAGCCATTATCATCTTTGTTAGCCGAATATATCAAAGAAAGAAAATGATCCACGGCTTTTTAGGTTTCGGCTACTATCAAGCTTAATTCAAGGTTCGTTTTTGCTCGGTTCTTGATAATTTTTACGTTTTTGAGATCGTTGCCTTAAAATCTACAAAGCCCATGTTGTAAATTTTGAATTTGATGAATATTTTCAGTATTTCCATTGATGAGTTTATGAGTTTTGTGATGTTAGTTGATGAATTATGGAAGATATGTTTCGGATTAATATATTTTGTATAGGAATTTTTGATGAATTTGAGTAATTAGGGCTAAATTGTAAAAATAATAAATTGAGGGACTAAAATGTGAAATAAATGAAATTTATGGACTTGTATGAGCATCGGTAACATTCGGCCTATGCATGATATGTGCAAATTTTGTATGTCTCGTGTTTTGTGCAATTTGGACTAAATTGTGAAAAGTGTTAAATGTCAGGGCAAAATGGTAATTTTCCCATTTATATGTTTTTGGATTAAATTTAATGGAATTATGTTTGAATGTGTTTAATTTGAATATCTTTAGATCAAGAACTAAAGAAATCAGATTTGGATCAGGGGAAAACAAAAATAATCTAATAGTCGTTTATTTCCGTCCGTCGATATCGGAGGTAAGTTTATAAGCAAATAAATGTTGTTAATTTTGAATCTATGTGAACTTTATATGCTGAATTGAATTTTATGAATATATATAAGTGTTGTTCGAATGTTTGTAAGCATTGGGAGCTATGTTTACGACATTGATTCGATCGAGTTACGATGTTTGAAAATCCCGTACGAACCTTAGGAATAGAAAGGATACATATGTCATGACATAGGATTCCGTTATGTGTTATCGTGTAAGACCACGTCTGGGACGTTGGCATCGACTTGTGATTTACGTGTAAGACCCTGTTTGGGACAGTGGCATCGTTAGGTGATTTCATGTAAGACCACGTCTAGGACGTTGGCATTGTATGATATATTCGATTATCCGAGTATCCTTTTTAATTATGAATGGTTCAACGGGCAATGATAAGTTAAGATCAAGTGTAAAAATTCAGATTAGAAAGGCTCAGGTATGTACTCATTCGAGTTATGAAAATATGGTAAGTTGAATGTTTGAATTGATAATATAATGTCATATATTAATGTGAATTATGTGTATGTATATGTGAATGTATATATTCGGCCAAATGATGCATTTTTGTCGTTGAAGTAAAGGTTAAATATACTAATGTTCCATTATGCATTCGGCCTAAGTAAAATTTATACAAATTATATATGTTTTGATATATGAAATTATAAATTGGAAATATATATGATATTATGATGGCTTATTACTGTTTTTTTAGATTAAATTATGTATATGATTAAATGTCTCATTTGCTTATGACTTACTAAGCTGTGAAAGCTTACTGTGTGTATTTGTTCTTTATTTTTTTCGATTTTGGAAGTTGGTTACGAGCTCAGGGATCGTCAAAGAAGTCTATCACACTATCGACTCATTTCAGTATATTGTTAAGTTTGAATTTGAACTTATGGCATGTATAGACTAGTTATTATACTTTATTTTGGGGTATGTAAATATGAGTCATGCGAAAATGGCTTATTCATTTTGGTTAAGCTTGGTTTTATGCTTTTGATCAAATGGATATATATTTGATGCTTAAGCTTATGCAAATTTCGGTTATAATATATAAGTGTGATGTGTTTGGCATATTTGTTAATAGTTGTATAAATTAGTTATATTTAAGCCTATTTCAAAGCAATATGTGTATTATAGGTATATGATGTATTTAGTATATGCATGAAAATGTAGTCTCAAAAGTTGGTATAATTTACTATTATATGGTTTGATTGATTATGAAATGAATGGTATTATAATTCGGTTAAGTAATGATGTAAATGATGGAAGCATTTTTACCTATGATATGTGTTAGTAATTTCCTTGGAATGAATATGCTATGTCTTTGGATTTGGATATTTGGTATAATTTATTAAAGACCTATGTGTGGATATATAATTTGCCTTATGAGTTAGTTTAAAGATGATGTCAAGTTGGTGTGTATCGGCCTTATTACTTAACTTATTTTGGGAAATATGTTACATGGTTTAAGATGTGGTTATAATGTTTTATGATTTAAAATGTTTGAATGAATAATTTTGATAATTGATTGATTATGTATTCGGTAATGTATACTAATAAAATTGCTTTGGTCATTTGTGAGATAATAAGTGTTGAAATGTGTTGTTAAATGGCATGAATTAGAGCATATAGAATTTATATGTTTTGATTCTACTAAGTACATAGAAAATGGCCAATGAAAGTCGAGTGAACATTGAAAGAATTTGGTTATGTTACAAGTTGTCAAATGAATATTATAAGGTCATATAAATAAATGTTGTATTATGTGCACTTGGTTTAAAAAGTGAAATATGCTTGTTTATAAACTAGGTATTAGAATATTATGCATGTAATGTTTGTGTGTTTGAATATTATAGTTAAAAAGTATAAGTAGTTTAATGTTAATGCGTGTTAGTTGGTTTAATTTTTTAAAATAAATAAAAATTTGATTAAATATATGGAATGTAAAAGTTTGAATTTTGAAGCATGGATAGTTTATGTATTAATGGTAATAAAGCATGGTTGGGTTTTAGTTGATTAAGTGATTTATATGAATGAGCTACGTTCTGTTTGGTAATATCTCGTAACCCTAATTCGGCGATGGATATGGGTTAGGGGGTTACATTTTAATTGGTATCAGAGCTACATTTTAGTCGATTCTAGGACTAACGTAGTGCGTGTGAGTCTAGCTATACATGTCATATTTTTATATTGCGATAGTATGCTGATTCCTAACAATTGAAATGTGTTTTCTTATAGTATATGAATCCCGATCGAGCCGTGGCTGATGATGTGGAAAGTAATTCACCCGCTCCTGTTCAAGGGGCAGCACCAGTTGATTCTCGACTGACTTCGAGTAACCAAGAGGGAGAGGCTAAACAAGCCTTTTACCAAATGATGAATGATTAGTTTACTCAGTATATCCAGATGAATCTGGACAGAATATGAATGGAAATTTACGAGACTTAGTAGATATGCCCGAGAATATGTGTCAACTGAAGCTATAAAGTGTAAAAGATTCGAAGAAGGGTTAAATGAAGACATTAAACTGCTAGTTGGCGTCCTTGAAATAAAAGAGTTCGTAGCACTCGTTGAGCGAGCATGTAAATCTGAAGAGCTTGGGAAAGAGAAAAGAAAAGTTGATTTTGAAGCCAGAGATTTTCGTAAGAGATCGTCGAGTAAAACCCTTCAGTCAGCATCAAAGAAATTCATATATGATTTTAGCTGTTCAAAGGCTACAGTAGGTTATTCTAGACGTGATCGGGATACACCAGCTGTGAGCTCGAAAGCTACCTCAGTAGCTAGTGTTGGTAATGTCAAACAGAATCAACCTGAGTGTAAACATTGCGGTAAATGACATCACGGTAGCTGTAGATTGATTGATCGGGCCTGTTTTAAATGTGGATCAATGGATCATTTCATACGTGAATGCCCTGAGTAAGCGGAGCAAAATACCGTACAGAGTGCGAGACCGAGAAACATGTCAGCTCGAGGTAGACCACCCAGAAACACGGGTAATGTGAGTAGCGGACAGAAAGGAACCAAAGACACAGCTGTTAGATCTGAGGCTCGTGCACCTGCCAGAGCCTATGCTATTCGCGCTTGAGAAGAGGCTTCATCCCCAAATGTTATTACTAGTACTTTCACTCTCTATGATGCTAGTGTTGTTGCATTGATTGATCCTGGTTCAACTCATTCTTATGTATGTGAGACTTTAGTATCCAATAAGACTTTGCCTGTAGAGTCTATTGAGTTTGTGATTAGAGTATCGAACCCCATAGGCCAGTGTGTATTGGTTGATAAAGTGTGCAAGAATTGCCCATTAATGATCCGAGATTCATGTTTTCCGGCTGATTTGATGTTGTTGCCATTTGACGAGTTTGATATAATTCTGGGTATGGATTGGTTAACCTTGCACGATGCTATTGTGAATTACAAACGGAAGACTATTGAATTGCGATGTCAGAATGATGAGATTATTCGAATTGAGTCTAATGATCGGAATGGTTTACCTATAGGAATATCTTTGATGTTAGCTCAGAGATATGTGAGAAAGGGTTGTGAAGCTTACTTTACTTATGTGCTCGATTCTAAAGTGATTAAAAAAATATTGAATCAGTACCAATTGTGTGAGAGTATCCAGATGTGTTTCCTGAAGAATTACTGGGTTTGCCACCGATTCGAGAAGTAGAGTTTGGTATTGAATTTGTGCCGAGGTGACACTGATATCGATAGCTCCGTATAGAATGGCACCGACAGAATTAAAAGAGTTGAAGACTCAGTTGCAAGAATTGACTGATAAAGGCTTCGCACGACCGAGTTACTCTTCCTGGGGTGCACCGGTCTTATTTGTTAAAAATAAAAATGGAACTATGAGAATGTGCATTGATTACCGACTGCTCAATAAGGTGACTATAAATAATAAATATCCTTTGCCATGGATTGATGACCTGTTCGATCAGTTGAAAGGGGCTACTGTGTTTTCTAAGATAGATCTGAGATCAGGCTACTATCAGTTACGAGTTAAAGAATCCGATGTGCCGAAAAATCCTTTCCAAACAAGGTACGAACACTATGAGTTTCTGGTTATGTCTTTCGGACCTACTAATGCACCTACTATTTTTATGGATTTAATGAACCGGATCTTCAGACAGTATTTGAATCGATTTCTGGTTGTTTTCATAGATGACATATTCATCTATTCTCTTGACGAAACTGAGCATGCTGAACATCTGAGATTAGTGCTACAAACTTTGCGTGAAAAACAGTTGTATGCGAAGTTTAGTAAATGTGAGTTCTGGTTACGATAAGTTAGTTTTCTGGGACATGTTGTACCAGCATCGGGTATTCGGGTTGATCCGAACAAGGTTTCGGCTATACTAGATTGGAAGCCTCCTAGAAATGTATCTGAGGTGCTAAGTTTTCTGGGACTAACTGGTTCCTATAGACGATTCGTAAAAGGTTTCTATATGATTACAACCCCGATGATGCGACTACTTCAGAAAGATTTAAGTTCGAATGGTCAGAAAAGTGCCAGAAAAGTTCCGATCAGTTGAAAGCTCTATTGACCGAAGCTCCGGTGTTAGTTCAGTCAGAATCGGGTAAAGAATTTGTAATCTTTAGTGATGCATCTCTAAATGGTTTGGGTTGTGTTTTGACGCAGGAAGCCAAAGTTATAGCGTATTCTTCGAGACAGTTAAAGTCACATGAAAAGAACTATCAGACACATGATCTAGAATTGTCAGCTATTGTGTTTGCATTGAAGATCTATCTGTTTGGTGAGAAATGTCTTATCTATTATGATCACAAACGCTTGAAATATTTGATAACTCAGAAAGATCTAAATCTACGATAACGAAGATGGTTAGAGTTGTTAAAAGACTACGAGCTTATAATTTACTACCATCCAGGAAAAGCCAATGTTGTTGCAGATGCTTTGAGTTAGAAATCATTGTTTGCTTTACGTGCAATAAATACTCACTTGTCTCTATCCAATGATGGTTCGCTTGTAGCTAAGTTGAAAGTGAAACCCTTATATATTCAGCAGATTTGTGAGACTCAAAAAGTTGATAACGAATTAATAGCAAAATGGGCTCAATATGATGCGAATACTGATTTAGAGTTTCAAATTGATATTGAAGGTTGTTTGAGGTTTAAAGACCGAATGTGTGTTCCGAGAAATTCAAAGTTGATTCAGATGATTTTGAATGAAGCTCATAGCAGCCGATTATCTGTTCATCCGGGTAGTACGAGAATGTATAATGATTTGAAACAGCTTTACTGGTGGCCTGATATGAAACGAGACATCTCTTACTTTGTGTCGAAATGTTTAATCAGTCAGCAAGTTAAAGCCGAGCATCAAGTCTCGTCTGGGTTACTTCAGCCGATTATGATACCTGAGTGGAAATTGGACAGAGTTACGATGGATTTTGTATCGGGTTTGCCTTTGTCACCGACTAAGAAAGATGTAATCTGGGTTATTGTGGATAGATTGACTAAATCAGCTCATTTTATTCCAATTCGCACAGATTACTCGCTTGATAAACTTGCTGAATTGTATATTTCTCAGATTGTGAGATTGCACGGAGTTTCATATAGAAATTAGAGGTTCACATCACGGTTTTGGAAGAAACTACAAGATGCATTAGGTACGAAATTACATTTTAGCACTGCTTTTCATCCGCAGACAGATGGTCAGTCCGAACAAATTATTCAGATACTCGAAGATATGTTGAGATGTTGCATTCTCGAATTTCAAGGTACATGGGAATAGTATTTGCCACTGATTGAATTTGTATATAATAATAGCTTTTAATCGAGTATCTTATGAGGATTTATATGGTCGTAAATGTCAAATACCTTTGTATTGGACTACCTTAGAGAAAATAAGATACACGGGGTCGATTTGATCAAAGAGACTGAACAGAAAGTGAAAGTGACTCGTGATAGTCTGAAAGCTACGTCAGATCGTCAGAAGTCGTATGCAGACTTGAAACATAAAGATATTAAGTTTCAGATCAAGGACAAAGTGTTTTTGAAAGTATCGCCATGGAAGAAAATACTTAGATTTGGTCGTAAAGGCAAGTTGAGTCCGAGATATATTGGGCCATATGAGATTATAGAGCGTATCGGGCCGGTTGCTTATAGATTGTTGTTACCACCTAAATTGGAAAAGATCAATAATTTATTCCATGTTTCAATGCTTCGACGGTACCGATTCGACCCATCACATGTGATTTCTCCAACTAAGGTTGAGATTCGATCCGATATGACCTACGAGGAAGAACCGATTCGAATTTTAGATCACGAAGTGAAAGAATTGAGGAATAAGAAAATTTCTTTAGTAAAAGTCTTATGGCATCGACACGAGGTTGAAGAAGCTACGTGGGAGCCCAAAGATGCTATGAGAGAACGATACCCAAACCTATTCGCCGATAAGATTTTCGAGGACAAAAATCCCTAAGGGGGAGAATTGTAACAGTCCGGTTTCGACCCTAATCGGAATAGTGATTTTGGGACCAAAAATCTGAGTCAAAAAAATATTTAAATATTATTATTTGTGTTTATATTGTGTGAATTTATATCCATGAAATTTTTGTGTTTTAATTTTGTTGTTTAAGTGTCGATTTAATAAAAAGGCTTAATCGCGTAAGATGAAAAAGTTTATAATTAAATATGTAAGGGCCGAATTGTTGTTGACTTTATAGCATTAGGTATTTATGATGCAATTAAACCATTTAATTTATGCATGGGCACTTTTGGGCATGAGTTAGTGGAAATGGAATAACATTATAAAGGTTAAAAATGGAAATGAAAAATGATATGATAATTAAATAAGACAAAAGCATAAATTAAAGCCATTATCATCTTTGTTGGCTGAATATATCAAAGAAAGAAAATCATCCACGGCTTTTTAGGTTTCGGCTACTATCAAGCTTAATTCAAGGTTCGTTTTTGCTCAATTCTTGATAATTTTTACGTTTTTAAGATCGTTGCCTTGAAATCTACAAATCCCATGTTGTAATTTTTGAATTTGATGAATATTTTGAGTTTTTCCATTGATGAGTTTATGAATTTTGTGATGTTAGTTGATGAATTATGGAAGATATGTTTTGAATTAATATATTTTGTATTGGAATTTTTGATTAATTTGAGTAATTAGGGTTAAATTGTAAAAATAATAAATTGAGGGACTAAAATGTGAAATAAATGAAATTTATGGACTTGTATGAGCATTGGTAACATTCAGCCTATGCATGATGTGTGCAAATTTTCCATGTTTTGTGTCTTGTACAATTTGGACTAAATTGTAAAAAGCGTTAAATGTTAGGGGCAAAATGGTAATTTTCCCATATATATGTTTTTGGATTAAATTTAATGGAATTATGTTTGAATGAGTTTAATTTGAATATCTTTAGATCAAGAACTAAAGAAATCAGATTTGGATCAAGGGAAAACAAAAATAATCTAATAGTCATTTATTTCCGTCCGTCGATATCCAGGGTAAGTTTATAAGCAAATAAATGTTGTTAATTTTGAATCTATGTGAACTTTATATGCTGAATTAAATTTTATGAATATATATAAGTGTTGGTCGAATGTTTGTAAGCATTGGGAGCTATGTTTACGACATTGATTCGATCGAGTTACGATGTTTGAAAATCCCGTACGAACCTTAGGAATAGAAAGGATACATATGTCATGACATAGGACTCCGTTATGTGTTATCATGTAAGACCACGTCTGGGACGTTGGCATCGACTTGTGATTTACGTGTAAGACCCTGTTTGAGACAGTGGCATCGTTAGGTGATTTCATGTAAGACCACGTCTAGGACGTTGGCATTGTATGATATGTTTGATTATCTGAGTATCCTTTTTAATTATGAATGGTTCAACGGGCAATGATAAGTTAAGATCGAGTGTAAAAATTTAGATTAGAAAAGCTTAGGTATGTACTCATTTGAGTTATGAAAATATGGTAAGTTGAATGTTTGAATTGATGATATAATGTTATATTAATGTGAATTATGTGTATGTATATGTGAATGTATATATTCGGCCAAATGATGTATTTTTGTTGTTGAAGTAAAGGTTAAATATACTAATGTTCAATTATGCATTCGGCCTAAGTAAAATTTATACAAATTATATATGTTTTGATATATGAAATTATAAATTGGAAATATATATGATATTATGATGGCTTATTACTGTTTTTTTAGATTAAATTATGTATATGATTAAATGTCTCATTTGCTTATGACTTACTAAGCTGTGAAAGCTTACTGTGTGTATTTGTTCTTTGTTTTTTTTTTAGATTTTGGAAGTTGGTTACGAGCTCGGGGATCGTTAGAGAAGTCTATTACACTATCGACTCATTTCGGTATATTGTTAAGTTTGAATTCGAACTTATGGCTTGTATAGACTAGTTATTATACTTTATTTTGGGGTATGTAAATATTAGTCATGTGAAAATGGCTTATTCATTTTTGTTAAGCTTTGTTTTTATGCTTTTGATCAAATGGATATATATTTGATGCTTAAGCTTATGCAAATTTCGGTTATAATATATAAGTGTGATGTGTTTGGCATATTTGTTAATAGTTGTATAAATTAGTTATATTTAAGCCTATTTGAAATCAAGATGTGTATTATAGGTATATGATGTATTTAGTATATTTTTAAAATGTAGTCTCAAAAGTTAGTATAATTTGCTATTATGTGGTTTGATTGATTATGAAATGAATGGTATTATAATTCGGTTAAGTAATGAGGTAAATGATGGAAGCATTTTTACCTATGATATGTGTTAGTAATTTCCTTGGAATGAATATGCTATGTCTTTGGATTTGGATATTTGGTATAATTTATTAAAGACCTATGTGTGAATATATAATTTGCCTTATGTGTTAGTTTAAAGATGATGTTAAATTGGTGTGCATTCGGCCTTATTACTTAACTTATTTTGGGAAATATGTTACATGGTTTAAGATGTGGTTATAATGTTTTATGATTTAAAATGTTTCAATGAATAATTTTGGTAATTGATTGATTATGTATTCGTAATGTATACTAATAAAATTGCTTTGATCATTTGTGAGATAATAAGTGTTGAAATGTGTTGTTAAATGGCATGAATTAGAGCATATAGAATTTATATGTTTTGATTCGGCTAAGTACATAGAAAATGGCCAATGAAAGTCGAGTGAACATTGAAAGAATTTGGTTATGTTACAAGTTGTCAAATGAATATTATAATGTCTTATAAATAAATGTTGTATTATGTGCACTTGGTTTAAAAAGTGAAATATGCTTGTTTATAAACTAGGTATTAGAATATTATGCATGTAATGTTTGTTGTTTGAGTCTTATACTTAATAAGTAGAAGTAGTTTAATGTTAATGCATGTTAGTTGGTTTATTTTAAAAATAAATAAATAAAAATTTGATTAAATATATGGTATGTAAAAGTTTGAATTTTGAAGCATGGATAGTTTATGTATTAATGGTAATATAGCATGGTTGGGTTTTAGTTGATTAAGTGATTTATATGTATAATGATTTATATGAATGAGTTATGTTTTGTTTGGTAATATCTCGTAACCCTAATTCGGTGACGGATACGGTTTAGGGGTGTTACATTTTAATTGGTATCAGAGCTACTATTTAGTCGATTCTAGGACTAACGTAGCACGTTTAAGTCTAGCTATACATGTCATATTTTTATACTGCGATCGTGTGATGATTCCTGACAATTGAAATGTGTTTTCTTATAGTAAATGGATCCTGATCGAGCCGTACCTGATGATTTGGAAAGTAATGCGCCCGCTCCTATTCAAAGGGCAGCGTCGGTTGATTCTCGACTGACTTCGAGTAACCAAGAGGGAGAGGCTAAACAAGTCTTTTACCAAATGATGAATAATTGGTTTACTCAGTATATCCGAAAGAATACGGCTGTTCCGCAACCTCTTACCCCACCGATTCCCCCTCAACTACCTATAATGCCATAAGTTACTGATCCGATGTGATTGAATAAGCCGCCGGTTGATAAAATTCGAAAATATGAGGCTGAAGAATTTAAAGCCACTGATGATGATGATGCTGAGCGAGCTGAATTCTGACTCCATAATACTATCCGTGTGTTTGATGAGCTATATTGTACCCTTGAGGAGTACCTAAAATATGCTATATCTTTGTTACGGGACACTGTATATCATTGCTAGAATACGCTAGTATCGGTAGTTCCGAAAGAACGGGTCACCTGGGAGTTCTTTCAGACTAAATTTCGGAAGAAATATATCAGTCAAAGATTCATTGATCAAAAACGCAAAGAATTTCTCGAGTTAAAACATGGTCGTATGACTGTGACAGAATATGAACAGAAATTTGTGAGACTTAGTAGATATGCCCGAGAATGTGTGTCAACTGAAGCTATGTAGTGTAAAAGATTCGAAGAAGGGTTAAATGAATACATTAAACCGCTAGTTGGCATCTTTGAAATAAAAGAGTTCATGGTACTCGTTGAGCGAGCATGTAAAGCCAAAGAGCTTGGGAAAGAGAAAAGAAAAGCTGATTTTGAAGCCAGAGATTTTCGTAAGAGATCATCAAGTAAAACCCTTCAGTCAACATCAAAGAAATTTAGATATGATTTTAGCTGTTCAAAGGCTACAGCAGGTTATTCTAGACGTGATCGGCATACACCACCTTTGAGCTCGAAAGCTACCTCAGTAGCTAGTGTTGGTAACATCAGACCGAATCAACCTAAGTGCAAACATTGCGGTAAATGACATCACGGTAGCTGTAGATTGAATGATCGGGCCTGTTTTAAATTTTGATCGATGGATCATTCCATACGTGAATGCCCTGAGTTAGCGGAGCAAAATACCGTACAGAGTGCGGGACCGAGAAACATGTCAGCTCAACGTAGACCCCCCAGAAACACGGGTAATGTGAGTAGCGGATAGAAATGAACCAAAGACACAGCTGTTAGATCTGAGGGTCGCGCACCTGCCAGAGCCTATGCTATTCGCGCTTGAGAAGAGGCTTCATCCCCAGATGTTATTACTAGTACTTTCACTCTCTATGATGCTAGTGTTGTTGCATTGATTGATCCTGGTTCAACTTATTCTTATATATGTGAGACTTTAGTATCTAGTAAGACTTTGCCTGTAGACTCTACTGAGTTTGTGATTAGAGTATCGAACCCCATAGGTCGGTGTGTATTGGTTGATAAAGTGTGCAAGAATTGCCTATTAATGATTTGAGATTCATGTTTTCCAGCTGATTTGATGTTGTTGCCATTTGACAAGTTTGATATAATTCTAGGTATGGATTGGTTAACCTTGCACGATGCTATTGTGAATTACGAACGGAAGACTATTGAATTGCGATGTCAGAATGATGAGATTATTCAAATTGAGTCTAATGATCGAGATGGTTTACCTGTAGGAATATCTTCGATGTTAGCTCAGAGATATATGAGAAAGGGTTGTGAAGCTTACTTTGCTTATGTGCTCGATTCTAAAGTGATTGAAAAAAAGATTGAATCAGTACCAATTGTGTGCGAGTATCCAGATGTGTTTCCTGAAGAATTATTGCCACCGATTCGAGAGGTAGAGTTTGGTATTGAATTTGTGCCGAGGTGACACCGATATCGATAGCTCCGTATAGAATGGCACCGGCAGAATTAAAAGAGTTGAAGACTCAGTTGCAAAAATTGACGGATAAAGGCTTCGCAAGATCGAGTTACTCTTCTTGGGGTGCACCGGTCTTGTTTGTGAAAAATAAAAACGAAACTATAAGAATGTACATTGATTACTGACAGCTCAATAAGATGACTATAAAGAATAAATATCCTTTGCCACGGATTGACGACCTGTTCGATCAGTTGAAAGGGGCTACTTTATTTTGTAAGATAGATCTGAGATCAGGCCGTACGATCAGTTGAAAGGGGTGTTACATTATAGTTTTAATCGGCTGTACGATGGTCCTCCGACACCGGCGTTGTCGAGGGTCTCTCAAGGTCAAGTGGTAGGCTTTGACGCAGCAGTTGGGTAAGCAATGGCTACTAGCTTTCGACCTAATGCTGCAACAAAAGGGTTTTTTAACCTTAATTTTGGTCCTCATTTAGGTTATAGCATTGGGCCATCGGTCAACCATGTGGCCCTTAATGGGCAGGTTTATTTGCAGGCCAGGCCTACGTGTGTTTTGTAGGCTACAAATGCGGATAGGCCTGCTGCTAAAGGAGGGGCTTCGTGGACCTTGCAGCCCGACATGCAAAGACCGATTGGGCCTACTCATGTGGTTGTTGCTGCTGCTGCGTTTAGGGAGTTAGGCCAAGGTGCTCCCATGGGCCCTCAACTGTGTGTTAGGCTTTCTCGAATCCCAAATTTCTCAGGGTCCAAATTTTCTAGTGAAAATACATAGAATGTTACTCTATTTGGGTTTGCTTCTGGGCCAAATTTTGGGAATTCAACCATAAATCATGTGGATCCATATGTCCCTTTACCCATAAGAAATAATGCTTCAACATCATGGTACCCTGACTCAAGAGCTACCAATCACGTATGTCAAGTGACTTCGGTATTAAATACATCCACGCAATATTTAGGTAATATTCCTCTTTTAATGGGTGATGGGACGCATGCTACTATTGCAAATTTGGGTAATGCTATGTTTCCTACAAAAAATAAGGTGTTGCATTTATCTAATGTTTTACATGTGCCAAGTATTCATAAAAATTTATTGTTTGTTTCGCAATTTGCTCGAGAGAACAATGTTTTCTTTGAGTTCACCCTTTTTTACTGTGTGGTTAAGGATATTCAGAGTCATGCAATATTGTTACGAGGCCACACTCATGATGGACTTTATCGGTTTTCCCTCATTGCCGCTGAAAACTGTGGAGATGCTGATATGTCCACGCATAGTACTGAATTGGGATCAAGCCACTCCAATTTTGATATGTTCAAATTGTGGCATCGTCCTCTGGGTCATCCTTCGGCACGTGTTGTTCAATCAGTATTAAAAACTTGTAATGTTGTTGCAAATAAAGGTAAGCTTGCTTATGTCTGTACTGCTTGTCAAAAAGGAAAATCTCACAAGTTGCCTTTTATAGATTCTACTACTGCTTATGTCACATGTTACAGTTGTATCAGACTTACGGGGACCTGTCGCTGTTGCATGTGGTAGTAATTGGTATTATGTCTCTTTTATTGATGTTTTTAGTCATTTTACGTAGTTGTTTCTTATTCAACGCAAATCTCAAGCTGTTGATTATTTCATACAATTCCAGAGAATGATTAATACTTAATTTAGGAAAGACATTAAACAATTTCAAAGCGATTAGGGTGGCGAGTTTCGATCATTCACATCTGTGGTTAACTCAGCATGGTATCATTCATCGGATCACATGTCCATATACGTTTGAACAAAATGGCATGGTAGAAAGAAAACATCGCCATATTGTTGAGGTAGGACTCACGTTGCTTGCTCAAGCAAACTTACCAATAAAGTTTTAGGGTTATTTCATTTCATGTGTGGTTCATTTAATAAATCATTTACCCACTGCAGTCTTACATGATCAATCCCCCTACCTGGTTCTTTATGGTAAGTCCCCTACTTATGGTCATCTTCATATATCTGGGTGTTGTTGTTTCCCATATCTACGACCATTCAATAATCACAAGTTGGAGTTTCGGTCTCAGCCTTATACCTTTTTAGGGTACAGTTCCCAGCATAAAGGATATCAATACCTTACATCTGATGGTAAAATTGTTGTATCTCGACATGTTATTTTTTATGAAAGTCGATTATTTGATGAGTACTCTTCATCTTCTACCTCAACAACTGACTATGTTACCACGTTTGGTCCTCTTGTACAATCTCAGTCACATTACTCTATCTCTCCTAACAGAGATGCTGACATACAAAGTCATGCGGGTTCATCTCATGGTGCCATAGACTCGCCGTTTTTGGAAAATGATGTAGGTGCCTTGGATCACAGTAGCAGCACTTCTCTCGCCACATCGGTGTTGTTTATCACTACGGTAGATCATCCACTGCCATTAGGCAATAGACATCATATGATCACCCGGTCCACAGCAGGTATCTTCAAACCTAAAGCTCTAGCAGTTGAGCTACTTGATCATGAGCCACGTACGATTGATGAAGCATTTTCACATAAAGAGAGGCGAGTGGCGGCTCAAGATGATTATGATGCTCATATTTGAAATCGTACTTGGGAGTTAGTTCCTTGCCACCAGGACGAAAGGTAATTGGTTACAAATGGCTATTTAAAATAAGAAATCTCGATGGTATTGTGGCTCGATGGAAAGGCCGGTTAGTGACTATAAATGGTGTTCTTAGGTGCTAAGGTGTGATTTTCGAAAAACATTTAGTCTAGTTGTTAAACCCGCTACCATTTGAACCATTTTGTCTATTATCGTATCCAAACAGTGGACGATCCACCAAGTTGATGTGAATAATGCATTTCTCAATGGTGAGCTCACTGAAGAAGTTTACATGCACCAACCCCCTGGGTATGTTCAACATGATATGAATGGGAAATCTCTTGTTTGTTAATTGACAAAAGCATTGCATGGATTGCGACAAGCTCCGAGAGCGTGGTTTGATAAACTGAAAAATTTTCTGCGATCCTTAGGTTTTGTTATTTCAAAATCGGATGCATCTTTGTTTATTCATGTCACTAATGATTCTTGTATGTATGTGTTAGTTTATGTGGATGATATCATCATTACAGGAGATTCGTCTAAAGGCATTAATACGTTTGTGCAACAACTACACATCGAGTTTTCACTAAAAGACAATGGATCTTTTCATTATTTCTTGGAGATTGAAGTCACTCGTTCGACCACTAGGAGTCTTCATTTATGTCAACGTAAGTATATTCTTGACTACTTGATCGATGTCACATGACTTGTGGTAAGGGTGTTCATACATCCATGGTTAGCTTTTCCCATGGTTAGCTTTTTTTTGTTATCTAAGAATGAGGACATTTTGGTTGAAGATCCTAGTGAGCATAGAAGTATTGCTGAAGCATTGCAATATATTGTTCTCACTCGACCTGACATTGCGTACGCGGTCAATCGTATATGTCAATTTATGCATGCTCCGACGGATGTTCATTTTGTGGCACTAAAACGTATTTTGCAATACTTCTGTGGTACTATCGACTATGGTTTGATCATTTAATCCTTTGAGGCTCTCCTTGGTTGGTTACGCTGATGCTAACTGGGGATTGGATTTTGATGATCGACGATCCACCACAGGATATTGTGTTTACTTTGGGGGAAATCTTGTCTCCTGATGTTCCAAAAAGCAGCAAGTTGTGTCTTGCTACACAACTGAGGCTAAATATAGAGGGTTGGTAGGTGTGGTTGCTGATGTTACTTGGTTGGTTTCATTGTTGCAAGAATTAAAGTTTGATTTTGTTGATGTCCCTACCATATGGTGTGACAACTCAAGTGCCGTAGCAGTAGTGGCTAATTCGGTTCTACGTTCAAAGTTCAAACATGTCGAGCTTGATTTGTTTTTTGTTCGTGAAAAGGTTGCTGATGGTTCTCTTATTGTAGGAGAGGTTCCTGCTTGTGATCAGGTTACGAATATTCTTACAAAACCCTTGTCAGCATCACAATTTTGTCGTCTTCAACATATTCTTTGGGTCTCGAAGGTTGAGAAGTTAAATGAATGATAGAGTTTGTTAAAACAATTAAGCAGTAGTGGCTGTTAGTAAGCTATTAGAAATTGGTAGTAGTCAGTTAGTAGCAGTTATCTACAAGAGAGTTGTATAAATACATATATTGAGCTTCTAATGAAAACAAGGATAGATTCACACAAAATTCAGTATTAAGTTTGATTTCCTTTGTTGTGATTAGTTCTTTATTAGTATTCTATCATTTTAAAAAATAATTTTTAATTGAGATGGTGTTTGATTAACTCATAGTACTAACTCAATTAAGTTATTAGAAGTATAAATATCGATTGGGTCAATGTAATTTTTTGCCTCTAAATGTTGCAACTAGGTCCACTTTAATACTTGAAAGTCTTTTAGTCTACATGGATTCTAGAATTTGAATTCTTTGAATTTGGTTTCTAAACTTTGATTTCGTTAAGTTCAATGATGTCTCACTACGAGATTGCATCATATCATCACTTGAAACTTAAAATATATAAGATAAACTATAGAGTTGGCCACTCAAATTTCTTAAAATTTCATTTTGGGCACTAAAAATAAAAATTTTGCAATATAAGAATTGTTGTTACTTACTTTTTATCATTTTAGTCACTATTGTTACATATTTTTATCATTTTAGTCATCGGTTGTTAATTTACCATTACATACACTCATTTTAGTCACTCAACTTTTAGTAAGTTTTCATTTTGATCAATCATTTTCTTTTTTAGAATTAATTTTGTTTTTCAAAGATTCGGGTTTTACAAGGAATTGAGTTATTCGATTGTTGATATGAAACTCAAGTTTTCATCTATAACTCAATTCCTGTAAAATCTTAGGGTTATCTTAAAAATAAAGAAAATTAAAAGATAAAATAATTTTTACATGTATAAATCCAAGTTTTCCTAAAAATTTAGGTAATTTATTGTAACCTTAAATTCTTTTATTTTATTGAAAATCAAAATTAATTCTACAAAAAGGAAATGAAAAGAAAATGAATTTTTCTATAAAAATTCAAGTTTTTCCTATAAAACCTAAGTGCTAAGAAAAAAATAAA
Source organism: Gossypium raimondii (assembly GCF_025698545.1). Classification (NCBI taxonomy): domain Eukaryota; kingdom Viridiplantae; phylum Streptophyta; class Magnoliopsida; order Malvales; family Malvaceae; genus Gossypium; species Gossypium raimondii. Next base: position 37,165,705 of record NC_068565.1, read on the forward strand.
GGTAATTAAATTAGATAAAATGGTTTGTTAACTCAGGTTTTCTTGATAAAATTCTAAGTTTCTTCTCTTAATGATAAAAACTAAAATGAAATTTTAAAAAGAAAAGTCAAGTGACTAAAATGAGTGTATGTAATGACAAATTAACAATGAGTGACTAAAATGATAAAAGTATATTACAATAATGTGGCTTTTTTACCTGTATATTATAAAATTTAAAAAATACTTAAATGGTATCCCAAATAGATTATATACCGAAATGGTACATCCAAGCAAATGGAGGGTGGTGCATAGGCGGCACCACCCTAAAAATCTGACATGTTTGACTGCAAAAATATATATTATATATAATGGGAAATTCTATGTAAATAGGCGGCACCAAAAGGAATAGGGTCAATTACAACTTGTATACGACCAAAACCCGACCCACCTAGACCCACTGCCAACCCGTTGTCATTGATGGGACAGGACGACTGGTGAAGCCTAAGAGAAAGGCGACACACCCACTAGTCATGCCCATTTGACAGGCGGCACTGGGTTGGTGATGCCAACCTCATAGGCAGCACAACTCTGACTCCTGCACTGGTGGCAGCGATGGGATGGGACTATGCCCGTGACTTGTGTTTTGGGACTATTATAAGGTCCCCAATGTCTCATTTTGGCTGGGAGGGAAAAGAAATTTGAAGAAGAGAAGAAGAAGAAGAGAGCGAGAAGGGGAAAAAGAAAGAACAAAAAGAGAAGCAGAATAGTGAGAGGGAAGAAGAAAGAGAAGGGAAAAAATAAATAGAAAAGGAAAGGAGAAAGGGAAGCAGAAATTGTGTTTAGGGTTTAGAAAGATTTGGTGTTAAAAAAAATCATAAAAGGTAATTTTTTTATTTAGTAATTTTTTTGTTATAAATAAATGTTAATTTGTTTTTGTTGTTATTGTTGATTTATTTTGGATTTAATTTTTAATTTTATTTTGTAAAGTATTATTTGGTTAACAAGAGCTATTAAGGTATGTTTGTATTTATTTTATATTTTCATTCATTCATAAGTTTTTTAATGTTTATTGAAGTAAAAAGCTTATTTCATTATGTATAAAGAATGTTTTATTTTTTATGTAATTTATTTGTTATGTGTGTTTTAGGTTTATTGATTTATTTTTATGTAATTTATTTGGCATGTTATTTTTATTATTTTAATATAATTTTTATTTTATGTAGGTAAAAGATGAGACCGTTGAAATGGAATTTGTGAATAGGACCATTGAGTTGGAATTTATGAGATAAATTAGGAATAATAGTTTACATGTTCTAATTTTTTAGATTTTATAATTGGGAATAAGAGTTTATGTTTTTAAATTTTATTTATGTTTTTATAAATATTATAAATGAAATTTCTTTTGAATCCTTCTATGCAAAAAATTTATATTTTTTGCAATAATTAAGTTGGAATGTTATTATATATATTATATTTTAAACCAATACATTTTACTTATTATCATTTTAAAATAATAATAATAACAATATTTGTATTTATTATGTTAAGATAGTTTATGTTATGTTTTTGTTGTATTTATTATTTTAATATTTTTTTGTTTTTATGTAGGTAAAAGATTAGACCATTAAGATGAAATTTATGAATAGGACCATTGAGTTGGAGTTTGAGCTGGAATTTATAAGATATATTTATTTTGTTAATGTAGTATAGCAAAAAATATGATGTGGACAAAAGCTGTTTGGTATTTTTGTAATTAAAAGCAATATATAAAATTTAGGTATTTTGATAAATATTTAAAATGTAAAAACTTAGAAATTAATTATCGAAATTTATTTTGAAATTGCAAGTATCAAAATGTGTTCATTGATTAAGAACAATCATCACATATCAAACACAGTTAATAATATGGTAATATATTGTTATTTGTTAATCGCGGGTTCCTTTAAAAAAAGTTCTACGTCATTTACGGAAATAAATTATGTTATAATAACTATTTTATATAATTTAATAGTGTTAGGGCCCATACCGCGCATTGAGGAGTCGGGTGAATGGTTTAGGATATCCCCGGATGAACAAATGATGCCATACTTAGAGTTCGCCAGATTCGAGTCAGCAGCATTGATCCGAACGTTTGATTTGTGGTACGATTTAATATTTGCATTGCCCGGAGACCCACACTTTTTATTTGTCGTGTGGGGAGTGCACTGTCACTCTAGAGGATATTGTATTGCAACTTGGGCTCTCAATCAACAGGAGTGTTGTAACGGGCGTAAGTAGATACCTGAGCTGGCTGCCCTTTGTTATAGCCTACTTAGAGTCCGCCCAATGATGCTGAGTCCAAATTTACGGGTTTGAAATTTTCATGGCTGAAAGTCAATTTTGCACATTTATCAATTAATGCCACTGAGCAGGAGGTGATATGCGCAGCTCAAGCGTATATTATGCATCTTATAGGGGGTGTACTGATGCTAGATGCGAACAACAGCAAGGTTCATTTGATGTATTTACCCTTATTAACTAATTTGCAGAATGTTCGCTTGTATAGTTGGAGTTTCGCAGTTCTAGCTATGACCTTTGTCGGACGACAAATCCTGATACCGTAGACAATCTTGGGCTCTTTACCGATGCCGGATGCCATTCTTGGCATCGGTTAGTCGCCAAGCATACGTATTTCCACTGGTGAACAGGTGATAAAATTTTACTTTTTATAACAATTAATTGACATTTTTTGCTAATGATATTATTCTAACGATATTATTCTAACATGTAATTTGTTTTCGTAGGTGGAGTACCAATCCAGGTATCGGGAGGTCATACACTGTCCCGATATATCGTTTAATGATTGAACAACATGCCGTGGAATGAGTAAGTTATTCCAATATTCATGACATGTAATTACTTTGTATATCTTACTCGAACCGTGTTAAATTTTAACCATGTTATTAATCGTGCAGTTCATCTAGATGTCGTATCGGAGACCAGGAATTGCGGTTGTTATACCCTCGTCTGACCACATTCATTCACACCTATGGTGTATTAACGCACCAATTATCAATTTCTAGACAGTCGAGTGGTATAACGGAGATCGAGTACTCCGACAGTTTGGTTGCATCCTGTATATCCCGGCTCCGCTAATGCAGTTAGGGAAGATCCACGGGATTAACAAGAGAGGAAAACATAGAAATAATTGGGGGTTGTGCACCAGAAATATATTGCAGTATGGAATAATCAAATGACGCGAAGACCTCAGATGGATATTTCTTTCGATTTGCAACCATCGTTAGAGTACATACAATGGTACTCTAATATGGGAAAACCATATTTACTTGGTGGGCAATCAACTATAGTCCCCCCACACATACATTGACTTGGGGCATACGAGCCAGAGCCCGAGCTAGAGGCCGAGCTAGAGCTAGAGCCAAAGCCCGAGCCAAAGCAAGAGCCAGAGCCCGAGCTAGAGCCCGAGCTAGAGCCCGAGTGGTCGTATACACATTCCATGGATAGTTTTTATCATCCAGAATTGCGGGTCAATGACTATTTCCCAGGCTTGTTAGGACACAGATATCATTTTGGGTTTGATGTCTTCAGTCCAATATCACCGCAGTAAAGCACTCCTCCCGGCTCAAGTTCATCGATGGCGTTCGAGGCATATAATTTTTCTTCAATTTTTCGCACACCCCACCTGCGACTAAAGAGAATGTTGATCACCATGATCACCCACAACGTGAATGTCGACCCCTATAGAAATATACCCTTAGGACCACACCATCAAACCATCAATTTTAGGGGTTACTTGCAATTTAAATATTACAAAGTTTGTACTTTTTTATTTTAAAAAAATATAAATCAAGAAAAAGACAATATTTTTATTTATTTAATTAGATTAATTGCAACATTAAAACTTGGAACAAACTTTATGGTCATAAATTAGATTAATTGCAACATTAAAACTTGGAACAAACTTTATGGTCATAAATTAGATACATTACAACATTAAAACGAGAAACAAACTTTGTAATATAAATTAGATACATTACAACATTAAAACGAGGGACAAACTTTGTAATATAAATTAGAAATATTACAACATTAAAATGAAGAACAAACTTTGTAATATAAATTAGGTACATTAGCTCAATTCCTACCCGATTGTGACGATTGCCCAATATGGTAGTTTCGCTGTAAGCATTTACTCCAATTATGACTAGCTAATCTGCATAATCGACAATGCTTACCGTTGAATTTCTCCCTAATGTCCATTTCATTATAGATTCTGGATGATTGCGGACGACCTTTTGGATTCCTCCGCAACCCTTTGTCTGGGACAAGCTCGAAAGTTGTTGGAGGCACCTCCCATATAGACAAGTCAGGTAGGACGGGGAACTCATTCTCCCAAACACGCAACATGCACTCAAGGGTATACACATCATCGATAAATTGTTCAACATTAAACGAGACTTTAACACACGCTACCGCAACATGCGTACATGGATAATTATGTGTTTGGAACCTCCTGCAATCGCATATCCTGTCAACGACCGATGGTCTCCGTAACTTTAAATGTTTCAAGACATCATGAATATACTTCTACATTTATCGACCTCGCCATCCAACAGTTTACAACCATTGCATCCCTGACATCTTTGACAAACACGTGTTCCGCATTCATCTGGTTGACTTGTTGCTGACCCATTCTTGGCATCAAGGTAGCCTGCCTATAGAATATAGCTAAGAAGACAGATGAAATCAGAAGATGTCGTGTTTTCAACAATAAAGAGTTGATCACCTCCGCCAAGTTTGTGGTCATATGACCATAGCGAAAGCCCTCATCGAAACTTTGAGCCCATTGCCACAGCTCTATGGTACCCAACCACTATTGAAAAGATGTGTTCGTTTGACCTTCCATGTCACTCTCAAGTCGAGTCATTCTTTGGCGGAAAATGTGTGACTCTAGCTCATGCGCTGTGTATGTATTAAGAAAAGATAAGTTACAGTATTGCCCTAAAACATTAAAACTTATATTGAAAAGATAAGGTTATCCTTTACCCGTTCTCACAACTTGTATCCGCCAATCTGCATTATTATAATCTCGATGGAAGTTAGCCGCGATGTGTCAGATGTAGTGAACGGTTCTCCATGGCACACCGGAACGTCTAATGGCGGTAATTAATCATATCCATCTATCGGAGATGATGCAAAGATTATCGTTGCTAATAACATACCTCCGCAGGTTTGTAAGGAAGAATTCCTACGATTCCATGTTCTTCTTATCTACGATGGTAAATGCTATCGGGAGCACGTTTTTGTTCCTGTCTTGAGCAACCGTAAGAAGTAGGATCTGTGTATATTTTTCGTATAGCCAGGTCCCATCTAGTTGCACAAACGGCTTTCAGTGGGGAAATGTATGCACATATGGATCAAACGTCCAGAACATCCGATGGAAAATTATTTTTTCCAGTTGTAGTTGGTCATCTGGACCGTAGTAAGGTCGTGTTTGTAACTCAATGACAGTCCCTGACACGTACTCCTGCATAGCGGCTATCCATCTTTGTAGCTCATTGTACGACGCATCGAAATCCCCATACAATTGCTTCATTTCCATCTGTTTAGCTATCCACGTCTTTCGGTATGATACTCGATACTGAAATTGTGCCTGTATTTTGACAAGCAGTAGCGAACCTTTAATGGTTAGCACGTCCTTCACCATTGGTGTAATACACGTACAGATAGTTTTGGAATCAAGTTTTCGATGATCTTCTATCATACGTGTTGACGTGTATGTGTGAGGCCCAACAAATTTTCGTATCTCCCATATCTGCGACTTTTGAATAAATACGGCTTGTACCCGCCAATTGCAGCCTTCCGCCGACTTCTAACACTCCCCAATATATATTGTCGGTTTAGACACTGTGACTTTGTAGTCCACTGATATATTCATGTTATACCGCTTAATAGCAAATACGCACTTTTCTTTACTTTCGAATCTCTGACCCACAAACAACTTCTCAAGATCGAAATCTACGGCCAGCTGGTGAGTAGGTAGTATTTCAGGGTACTCTAGAAACTCAGCTACGTGTGCCGCGTCGGGGTCTATGAGTGACATGTGTGCCCCAGGATTATTGTGTATCACAATACGTCGAATCTGGTTCTCGACTAAAGACACGTTAATGTTTCCATCGTCATTCAAGTCTTCGTTGTAAATATCATCGGGGACCTCGTCCACATCGAGATCACTATCACTATTGACCTCGTGATCACAAGGATCACTATTATCATATCCATCATCACCAACCACATCAATATCGGGTGCAACATTAAGATCAATATCGATCCCGTGTATAGTCGATTGACTATCAACGTATGATATTGGAGCCACCATACACGATTCTTGAGTTCTATGCTCTTCACCTAACGTAGTGAGATCTTCAGTTGGCTCCACACCAGCTAACTCAGCAAATAACTGAATTTATGCATTTTGGCTACTCCGATTCCCACAATAAAGAGTGATCATTGTCTCCACATCTTCATAGTCTACAAGTTCCATTTCGGTGAATTTGATGAGATCTGGCGAAACTGGAAACTTGTAGAAAAGTTTTGAGATCCTTCTCCCACAACGTCTAACAATTTTTGCGCTAATCATTTCCTTCATATCATCAAACGAGACATTTCTATTAAATCTCATTGCTATTTGCTGGCGACATTCAAATATACATCCAACGGTTGTTGTCAATATTATTCCATCGAAATAAACGTATACAAAAAACTGATTATCCATCTTCAATACTAAATCTGTTAAAAAAGAAATAAAAATTCTCAAAACAATTTGAACATCAAAAAAATACTTACATATAAAATTTAATGAATAAAAAGAGACCAAAATTATATCAATATGCAATTTTTTCATTCATAAGCTCAGACTTTTTCAGTTCTCATTTTGTACATGAACAACATTTATCTTTACATTTAACCACTTAAATTTATTTCTACGTTTTCTTCCATCTCCGATCATGTATCTTCCTCTAGGAAATTCTCTATATTAAATTCTGAATTCTCTTCAAATTCATCTTCTACAATCCAATTTGAAAATTCCTCAAGATCTTCTTCCTCTTCAATCTTTATAACGGGTATTGAATTTAGAAATTCTCTTGGTAATTTCCTAACAACTAATTTATCCATCCATGGTATGTCAAACACATTTTGCTTCCCAGTCAACTTTCGTGAACCTACACTTTGTCTTGCTATTTTCCTTGCTCCATAAGAGATTATAAACTTCACGAAGTATATAACTAGATTCCAATAGGTTCGTGGTACCAATGTCTTCCAAAGTTGGTCTAAAATGATTTGATGCGCCCGATCTATTAATGTCCCTCTAAGAGTTAAGTATTGCACTTTATTCTTTGTAATCAGTTCATGACCATTCCATAACACTTCTTGCATCTTTTGATTTACGGTAATAAGGTGTTGAATGATGTCTTCTTCTGGTTTCATTCTATAATCTTGCAATTCTCTCATCATCTTATCAACTTTCTCCTTTTGTGTTGAAGTCATTATCTCATCAGGTAATGTCAAATTTATTGTCATTTCTAACAAAATATTTTTATTTCGATTTTCAGTATTTATCTTTTTTTTCTCCTGTTATCACTAACTAATAATTACTTTATAATAGTTACTAACAAAATAACTTTCAAATATATTAAAAATTTTAAAATATAACATTCATAACCTAACAAATCACAATAAATCTTAAACAAATAATTAATCTAAACACAAAACTTACTAACAAAATAACTTAAAATTAATATAAATTTACATTTATAATCTAACAAATCACAATAAACAAAATAACCTTAAAACAAAACATAAAAATAACACTAAACAAACTATATAATACTAACAAAATATTTTTTCTCATCATAATCTATTCTATTTGGAAATAACAATAAAAATAAAATTACGTTTTCTTTCTTTCTTTCTTTCTTTTTTCTCCCTCTCTTCTTCCTTATCTTCTGCTATTTTTTTAACAGATATTTAGTATTGAGCCGGATGGGAGGGGGGAATTTGGTACTAGTGTCGCCTATCAAATAGGGGTCACTGGTGCCACCTATCAGATAGGCACCATACCCCTGCACTACATCCATATAAAAATACGGGTTCTATACTATTCTGATGCAAAAGTGGTGCCACCTATCAAGTAGGCACCACTATTAAAATATTTTTTTCAATCAAACATGTCAAATTTTTAAGGTGGTGCCGCTTGCTTGGATGTACCATTTCGATAAATAATTTGTCTGACATACCATTTAAGTAATTTTTTTTATTTTATAATATGCAGATAAAAAAGCCCAACAATGTCTATATTGCAAACTTTTTGTTTTCGATGTCCAAATAAAAAATTTATAAAAATTGAGTGACCAAATGCATAATTTACCCAAAAACATATAAAAATTAAAAATAAAAATTCTAAATAATATATATTTTTCGGAGTTAAAATAAAAAATAAAAAATCGAAGAAGTGAAGCAAATGTCTAAAAAAAACAACAAAATCAGCGACCAACTCGTTCAAAAAGCTCCCACCTCAATTCCCGCACTTTTCCTTTCAACTAAAATCCTCGAAAACAGTCTCTTTGCCAATCACACACACACACAAATGGCTAGTCTCATTGAAACCTATGCCTGCGCCCCTTCCACGGAACGAGGCCGTGGAATTCTAATCTCCGGCGATCCCAAAACCAACTCCATCCTTTACTGCAACGCAAGGTCCGTTTTCATTCGTTACCTTGACCGCCCTCTTCACGTCGCCGTTTATGGAGATCACAGCTATCCCGTCACTGTCGCTCGTTACTCCCCCAACGGCGAGTGGATTGCCTCCGCTGACGTCTCTGGAATTATACGAATCTGGGGTACTCATAACGACTTCGTTTTGAAGAATGAGTTCAAGGTCCTTTCCGGTCGGATCGATGATCTACAGTGGTCCCCTGATGGCTTAAGGATCGTTGCCTGTGGCGATGGCAAAGGAAAATCCTTTGTTCGCGCTTTTATGTCAGTACTCCTTATTCTACCTCTTCTATTCCTCTCTTTTTTATAGTACAATTTCTGTTTCATAATCTGAGACTGTCGCTTGAGTAAAATCAAGATAATATGAAAATAGTTAGATTTTTATTAGAGTTTCTGTGATGTTGAATTTAAAGGTGGGATTCGGGGTCAACAGTGGGGGACTTTGATGGCCACTCGAAGAGGGTGCTAAGCTGTCATTTTAAACCGACGAGGCCATTTCGAATTGCAAGTTGTGGAGAAGATTTCTTGGTGAATTTTTATGAAGGTCCACCCTTTAAGTTCAAGTTATCGCACAGGTAGGTAATACTGTTTTCAATTGCTCTTACCATTTATTAGGCGTTACATTTACCTGATATTTTTACTTTTTTCGTTTCCCTTAGTGGAAAATGAGTAATCAAAAGTAGCAATTAAAAATATGAGAACAATAATGATAAACCAAAAATAAAATAACTAATCAGACGAACCCTAAATTTCTCAGGTAGAATGCCTTGGTCTTAGTGAGGAAGACATTTCATTGATGGTTTGTTCTTGCTGTCATTATTCATATGTGCATGCATGTTTTATGGCGGTCACAAAAGCTATGGCCGTGGTGTCTCAGGAACATAAATTAAATTTGTCAATGATGCAAAGAAAGATGCATTTTCAGTGCCCGCATCAATCAGATACATGCATTGCTACTTGTTACAACTATTTAACGCTTCATTTCGAGAATAATCTTCTACTCAATCTTAAGATTTGCCTAAACTGAAAAGTGTGCACTGTTTGATTATAATAGAGACTAACAAAAATGAAAAGAGTATTTCTTGATCTTATCTTTCCAACTACACATGACTCTATATTTATAGACAAGATATTAAAGCTGCTAATCTGTTCAACAAACTAACTTCTTTAACAGCTTTTTAACAGCTAACTTCTTTAACAGTCTAACTTCACAACTGCTTAGGAAAGTATGAGTTTCATTAGGAAAATAGTATTCCACTGGTTCTTAAGATTTATGTTAGTTTTAGGGTTATTCAAGGAATTGTTTTATGATGTGCAGGGAGCATTCAAATTTTGTCAACTGCATTAGGTTTTCCCCAGATGGCAGCAAACTAATTAGCGTAAGCTCAGATAAGAAGGGTATAATATATGATGCAAAGACTGGCGACACAATGGGGCAGTTGTCCAGTGAAAATGGTCATACAGGTAGCATTTATGCTGTTAGCTGGAGTGGAGATAGTAAACATGTAAGCATCTAGTTGAGTTTTTTATTTAGTTGTTTTGATAAGGATCATGCCCTGCCAATGCAATTATGCTTCTGACATTACTCTCGCTTTTGTGAAACTTCTTTAACCCAAATGCAAGTTAACAGCTTCGGCTTGGTTTCATTATTCATATGTGCATGCATGTTTTATGCCATTGCATTTGTGGGTATAGTTACATGTATCCTTTTGGAGAATTCCAAACTCTTTGAAATTTATATTTGACCACTATCTGAATTTAGGCTTAGAGATGTTGAAAGGCTGCGGATAATGGAGCAGAATAATAATATTTTTGGAGGGTAGTACCATGTTATGCATTTAGGAGCCTTTGAGCTTATTGGCTTGAGATTTCTTACTAACCATTTGATTTGCGCTCTATTTTATTGATGAAACCAGGTACTAACTGTTTCTGCTGACAAGACTGCCAAGATATGGGAGATTTTTGAGGATGGTACTGGAAAAGTAAGTAAAACGTTGGAATGCTCTGGATCTGGTGGAGTGGAAGACATGCTTGTTGGATGTCTGTGGCAGAATGGTCATCTCATTACAGTTTCCCTTTCTGGCACAATTAACTTATACTCTGCTAGTGATCCTGATAAACAACCATTATGTTTGTCTGGACATATGAAGAACGTAAATACATTAACTTTAATCGAAAGCAACGAAAAGATTATTCTATCCAGCAGCTTCGATGGATCTATCCTTCGATGGACTCCAGGGACTGGACACAGTGGCAAATTACAGAGGAAAGATAGTTCTCAAATTAAATGTTTGGTTGCTACAAAAGAGGAGATAATGACATCTGGATACGACAATAAGGTGAACTTATACCAAAAAACACATTGCATTTTCTTATTGTTAACAAAATATGCATTAATAATCTCTGTTATTCAGTTCATCCACCACTAAACAGAGAAAAATGTCAAGACAACTTTGTTCTTCATATGAAGTTCAGTTATCAAGGACTTGGAATATAGCATTCAAATGAAATTTTATTTTACCTGTTCAATATAATTACATTTGCATCAGTATGCTGTTATTACGATCTTGCAGGGGAAAAAGGTGGCGCTTGTGGAAGCATCTATAAAATTTAGTTTAGTTCATATTCCCTAATCTATAAAAAGTGTGGTAAGTATAGGCGACCTCGCATGAACTGATGGTTGCATTTCAAATGACTGCTAGAATGGTTTAACTCAAACATTATATAATCTTTATTTTAATTAGCTTGTTGGAGCAAAGAGATACGGTTTTATTTGCAACCGGAACGGGCAATGCAGAGACCTCGATAAAATAAATTAACAGATGAAACTTTGGGGTAGGATTTGAATATTTTCTGAAGCATTTGATGTGCTGTATAAGAACTAGAGTTTTAAACATTGTTGAAAAGATGTTGATCATGTTTGATAATAATCAGAATGATTACTTTCTTCCTAGCTATACAATACCCAATCTTAAAGAAATTGCAACACTTGTCTTCTGTGGCAATATGAAGAATATCAAGGTTCCTTCTTCAGCATGATAGTTGTAATCTTGATGAATGTTTAAAGTGTCTCTATCCATACACGGGTCACCTGTAAAATTCTTTTTGTTGTTCAACATTGATACCGTCTCTATCTAGATAAGTAATTTCAGTGATTTATATTCGCTGCAAACACTCTGCACCTAGCTTGAATACTAGTTTTTTCTTCTGTTGACAATTCCTCAGTTAATTTCAGGTATGGAGAATTTCTCTTGATCAAGACAAAGCTGGAGAGGCAGAACATATAGATGTTGGCAGTCAACCAAAGGACTTGAGCCAGGCCATTAATTCCCCTGATCTGGCTTTAGTTTCATTGGATTCTGGAGTTGTATTGCTTAAGGATATGCAAATACTTTCAAACATCAACCTTGGATTTTCAGTGACAGCGTCTGTTATTGCACCTGATGGAAGTGAGGCAATTGTGGGGGGCCAGGATGGTAAGTTGCATATATATTCTGTCTCAGGTGATTCTCTTACAGAAGAAGCAACCCTTGAGAAGCATAGAGGTCCAATTAGCGTAATACGGTATTCACCAGATTTTTCCATGTTTGCTTCTGCTGATCTAAACCGCGAAGCAGTTGTTTGGGATCGTACCTCCAAAGAGGTAGCTTGAACTCCATATTAGTTTTATTATGTCCTAGCCTTCCAATAAAACTTGGATGGTAGCTTGATTCATCCCATCTTTGAGATGTAATGTTTGGGGGGTAGCAACCATTATGTTCATTACTTATATCTAATTGCTTGACATTTCCTTGATGTCAAAAGTAAATCGGGGAATACATATTCAGTTAAGAGAGATGGTTTCCTCCTTAACAAGAGTGGATGTTTCAAACATCTTTCCCAAAAGTAATGTCCTACATTATTATGGGATTCAGATCCATCATTCTTATTCAATCAGGGACATTACTCCTTGATAATCAGCCTTGTTTGTGGTCATCCTCTAGTTTCTCATTTACATTTGCTACATTGCTCCAAAGCCCTTGTGGCATGGCCGTAGTTCTGGTTCTGCGGAGTCTCTTTTAGGACTGATAGTGGAATGCTAATTATGTTTGGAGTACTTGATCATTTCTTCAGTTATCTGGTTATTTGTGTTTGATTTTGGCATCAACTGCTAGGTAGAAACCTGTTTTATTGCATGAAGCAACTTGCTAAAGCTCTCAGCTTTCTAATGTTGCATTGTCTTACAGCCCGAATATGATATTATAAAACTAGTTTTAATTTGTTTATGATATCTTGAAGCAGCATTATGCACATTTCTGTTACCGCTTACTTCAAATCAAGAAACAAAAATAAGGTGTGTTGCCATGAATGGGCCAACAAAGTTTCTGATTATTTTGAACAACAGGATACTTTAAAGTGCTTTTAGAAAGTGTGACTGGATGTATTAACCACCATCCTTTGCTTTGTAGCTAAAAATATGGTGTTCCTTATCGTTTTGCAGGTGAAGCTTAATAACATGTTGTTCCACACAGCTCGTATCAATTGCCTTGCTTGGTCTCCTAATAGCACTATGGTTGCTACAGGATCACTAGACACTTGTGTAATCATATATGAAGTTGGGAAACCTGCTTCAAGTCGCATAACTGTTAAGAATGCTCATCCTGGTGGAGTTTATGGTTTGGTTTTTATTGATGACTGCAATGTGGCTAGTTCAGGGGAGGACGCCTGCATTCGTGTCTGGAAGATAGTGCAGCAATAACGCAAGCAGTGCATAAGACACGAATAATGCTGATTAAATCTTTAAAGTTAGTGAATCCACATTCATTGCTTTCTTACTACATCTACATTTGTTACCACATGATAGTTGTATAACTGTATTTCAGGACACAATTTCCGTTCTCAAATTTTGTGCCAAAGAATAAAATGAAAGCAAAAAGGAGCAGGTAAGCAGCTTCATCAAGGGTTTTGGTGAAACAGGTTTGCTTATATATATTTTCACCTGGATTCATGATGTAAAGAGGGAGCATTGTTCCCTAATGATACTTTTTTAAGGTTACTCCATATAGAAATATCTTTATCCAATGCATTAGAAATGATGAATAAAGTTGTCAACTGTTTCCATAAATATATATTAATTAGCACTTAAAATGTGCCCTAGAGGCACTCTTCCAACAATTCTTTCATCATTCATCACTCTTTTTTAATTATGAAATGCTTATAGCATCTTTGTACAGTTTGAGGCCATTTCTTGTGAGATTAGAATCATGTTAATAATTTTTTTCTGCTCTTGAGGAAAAACACTTATGTTTGGTGTGATTGTCAAATCTGGTGATATGGCTTTATTTTGGTTTAGTTGGTATATACATTCCAAGCCACTGAATCTCAAGAGAGAAAGGGTAGTTGTGAGCATTGATCCGAATTCCCAGCCAATTAGGTGCTTTGGGGAGTGGACTATTGGGGCACCATGAGGGCAAAGCTCTATTATGAAATAAAGCAGGCAGCATTTGAAATTAGAGGTTATGTATTGATGTTTCAAAAGGAAAAGAAAATTTCATTTGAAATTTTGTTTGGTTTCCTCCATATGAAATTTGATTTTATGATTTTCCATTGATTTTTTTTGTTATTATTATTATTATTATTAAGGGGTAAAAAAAGCTTTTGTATTTTTTAAAAGAAAACCAGTCCAATCTAGTCCAACCTAGTGTTCAATTAAGCCATCACTTGTTAAAAATGCATCAACTAAGTTTTGACAACGACTTTCGTTGTTGACCGTTATTGTGTTGATATGGTCATTAATGACCATTAAGTCAAGATTGTGATGTTGATATGGTGGTCCATGTTAGCAATGATGGTTGACGTAAAACTCTCATGTTATCAAAAATAAAAATATAAAAGTTATTAAAAATTCAAGTTCAAAATTAATCTAGATAAATGGGTGTTTAAATTCATTTGAATCTCAACATCTTTTTTCAAGTTCATTCTAATATAATTTTAAATTATAAATTTTTTAAAATTTAAATAAAATAAAAATTATTAATTTTTTATAACATTATAGAAATTATATAAAAAAATTGTTGTGCTTTCCTTGCTATTTCACATGTAAATTTCACTTTTTATAAGCTTTTGAAGTTAGTGTTGCTTTTTTATTTTTTAATAATTCGGTAATTGTGACAATGGTGTTTGAAATTATTGGCATTTTTCTTTTGTTAGTTGTTAGTTTTATGTAGGATGTACAATTGTAATGTGGAAAATCATTGTTATGATTAAAGGTGCATAAAATAGAAAAATGAGACTTATGGTAATAAATTTATTTACCATAATGGTAAATTATAAGATTTTTAGTTGACATTTTAGATTTTATTAGCTAAACAATTCTTTTATTGTCGGGTTTATTAAGCTTGAATTTTTTTAATAATTTATATTCTTTTTAAAAAAAAATTCTGATGCAGACCACCATATTAACATCACGATGGCTGATTCAACGATCTTTAATTCCTACACCAGCACTGTAGTGGTCAATGATGAAAATTATTGGTGAAAGGGCTTAATTAATGTGTATTTAATATCTAGGGGTTTATTGGAAAGATTTAATTGATCATTTTGAAAAAGCATAGGGGCTTTATTATGAAATAATTTTGGTTTTCTTTTCCCTCAAACTAGCTGTTAAATAAAGAAGTGTAGCCAATATACATACCTCTATAAAGTTCTACTTTTCCATCCTTGTTTTGTTGGACTCATTGGTGTTTTGCTCCGAACTTGTTAAGCGTATTTTAATGTGATGAATGTTTCATCCACGTATTTTTTTATTCTCATTTCAAGACACTCTGCATTTCTTCAGTAAAATACTAACTACAAAGTATAGGCATGTTGGTGGTGGAAGATGACAATGACAAACTGATATTAGGTAGATTTAGCAAAGGTTTAAAACTTAACTTGATACCAACACAAATTAAAGCATGTCATAATGTGCACGTTCTCATTTCATCAGAAAGAACAAAGATTCTACTGAATAATTAGTTCAATGATAAATAGTGTTAAACAGGCTTTTCTCACCTTGTTTTCTAAGTTGTTCTTACACTTTGTAGCCATAAAATCGTCCTATTGCTGGTATGAGAGAGGGAACTATGGGTGCAATATAACACGAGATTTTAATGAATGATTTTGTCTTCCAACGTCAACGTGAAGGGTGGGGACAACATATAATAACAACAGCATGCAAATGGCAGCTCAAGAGGGAGTTCCTCTTACTCATTCTGGTTTTACCATTGAATATGAACCCTGAAGCCAAAGGCGTCGACCAAATAATGTATCTCATCTGATGGGTATTCTTTCGAACCTTTCATGAAATTTGGATGCAGGATCAATGTACCGAGTCTCTGAGATATTCACTTTTTAGCTCGCACTTCACACCCCTTCATGTGCACTGATTGGACTGTGAATTCCAGTCATCAAGAAGGTTTAGTATAGTTTCCTCTAACTTCTTTGCCTGTGGTCCAGGCTTCAAGACATTAACATCGCCCCATTGTGAGCAAGGATCTACCCACCAGCTTCGCCGGCCAGTGCACCATGCCCCTGGGACAGCTCGGTTTCGCCCACACTTGAGGATCTTTTCATCAATCATGTCCAACACAGGATCATCTTTCTGAAACTGTCTTGCAAATGCTGCTCCACTTTGAACCATTTGATCATAATCAGAACCATTGAGAAAGTGGGGTTCCGTCTTCGGAGGACTGTCCCAGATCATATATCTTAAATCACCGTTTACAGTAGTGTTCTTGAACTCCGGTGAATTGCAAATGACAGAATGAAAATAGCTTTCTTCGGATAACATAACATTGTTAAAATACATCAGAAGGGTCCGAGGCAGATTATCCCACCCGAAAAGGCAAAATTCCAGAAAGGATCTGCTTAAGACAACCCATGGCGAACCTGCAACTCAATACCAAACTGTTAATAACTGTAGCATCTCCAAAGAAAAGATGTATATATATATATAATTTTCATGAAATGTAAAGCAATAATATGGATTATAGACTTTGCCTGTGAACACTTTAAAAGCATCAGGCATTAGCCGTTTCTGCGTAGCGTGAAAAATTTTAGTCCTCCTAGCTAGGTAAATCCCTGGGTCAACCACAATAGGCAGGACCCGTTGATCTCTGCATAAAATCCGAAAAAAATGATTTAGATTTAATCATGAATGTGCAGCAGAAGGATCTATAGATCTCATAAAAAGGGTTTTGCCTACTCTTTCCACCCAAGGTCACTAGTATGATCAATGAAATTGAGGTCCCTCCTAACAGAGGAGAACACGTGGGACAAATCTGAGATAACAAACACAACCAAAAAAGAAAAAGTTAGATACAATTAAGAACAACAAAAAGCACAGATGAAAATGGAAAGTAGCATGATGAGGGACAAATAGGCATAGCGCGCAAGCAAGAGAAACTCCCACCATTGATACTGAGAAAAAGAAATGCAGGAAAGATAGAGGGGGACATCTGAGATTTTTTCCAATACGACATTGAAGCACCAATGGCGCATGTGTCAGTGGGCACCTTGATTCCTTTATAGGTATTTTATATTGACCCTGAGAGAAACAAATAATAGGAGGCTATGGGATAGAGGACTTATAGCCTAGTAGCATTGGTAACAAGTTTTAGGATTTTCCATTGCATTCAGTCTAAAGCTTCTCTGTAGCAGAAAATCAATCCAAGATTTTCAATGTACCCTAAAGACAATAAGCAGAAACTAATTCAAGTTTAAATTAATGTTTCAGAAAATCAGTTTTGATGTGATTGTTCTTAAGTATTTAGAAATATATTTAACTTTAAGCAAAAAGTGGTATAATAAATAACTGCATTATAAACCTGAGTTCCCTAGTTGCAAAAGTGTTACTTTGTCCAGACTCTGCACCCAAGTATAATAAAATAAGTAAAGAGCATCAGAACTCAAGCACTTTCAGCTCCATAAACATATTTGCACATAAATATATAAATATATATATTCATTAGTTCATTATGAGAATTTGTCTCACCACATATATATACACACACATACATACTCATATAAAAACCTTGTAACACTTAACAAACAATCAATCATTTAATAATTTATAATAAGTCAGACAGTAGCATAAACTTCAGATGCAGAGCGCCTAGCAATAAAATCAGTATCAGTATACTAACTTTTTTTATTTCTTTTTCTGAAGATAAATTTAGCTTACTTTAAGAGTGTTAACCTCTGTTCGCACATTTAAGTAGGCCATTAACAAAAAACAGATACAGTCTATAGCTAGAATGGTTTCTGTAGAAGAAAATATATTATTTATTTTCAACAGGAAACGCAAATGATAAAATATACTATGCCCTCTGTTTGTATTGGTGCGAGGAAAATGGCCTTCTGTCTAAATACCAAAGTGTAATATCTTAAGGATTTAAATTCATACGTAAAACAATCAATAATTCTAGAATCGGTGCGCCAACAACAAAGTCTGGCCATCCCTAAATCAGACCTCGAAATAGAAACACTAGAAATGCTGGACCAGCCAAAAAATAAGCCAACCACTGCTCTATCAGAGTAAGAAATATTCCAACAGGCAGATCCCTTCACTAAACTAAAAGTTTTAGCAAAACTTTGCAGATTTAGACCCAAAAAGGAAAGTGTAGGACTGAAACCTCATGAATCATCAATATAATAAGCTCAAAACACTCAAAAATCAGCTTCAAGAGAATCTTTGTGTCATAGAGGTAGGCAAAACACTAGATGCTTTTGATCTAATCTGTTCTCAGGACCAGATATGTCTTAGAATAAACTATGTTAACAGTTCTTATCTGATTGATAGCTTTCAAAGTTTCATTTTGGCAATGTTAAAATCGCCTCAAAATGTAGATTGCTAGTTTGCTTTCGTCTAGAAATCTTTCTTTAGTCAGAAAGAAAGCCTACATTTTAAGTAAATTAATAACTTGACAAGCCAAAAATGAATTCTTGCAATCATGATAACTTGAATAGAACAAGAAACTAGTTAGAAACACTATCAAAATCAATAATTTTCCTTTGATAGTGTACAACATTTCTGAATCATATCCAAATTTTAGACAGTGGGAAAAATTCTAAGATTGGAAACATTGCACCAAATTTTGGCAGAATGCAAGCGACCAACTCAAAGAAAACCTTTTGATTGAGGTAAACTGTTCATACTGATTACAGAAATTCCCCAGCAAACATCCAACACAGAATCTTCAACCAATCCAATTGATCATAAAGAACACCTTAAGCAGAAAATCTTAGGTCCATTTCTTATTAAACCACATATTCTATACCAACCAAAGCAAATTCAATCAAATACCAAGTGATTCCAACTAAATCAAGAACATGTAAATCCAAAATTAAACATTTCTCCAAATCAAAGCCTCAATTGTCATAGCTACTCCATAAAAACGAAAATAATATAAATCCAAAAAAATAAACGAACTGAAACTGCTTACCATCTTGAGTAACTAAGGGATAGTCCAAAGCACTCAAAGCAATAAACCAATCCCAGCCACGATCAAGCTTCATCAACATAGCAGCAGCATGCAACGTGGAAGCAATATGTGTAGACCCCATTGAAGAAAACCTATCAGGCTTCCCTATAACATCCACATTTTCAAAGCTCCTAATAGCAGGCACAGATTTCAAAGCCAAAACCAACCTATACCTTTCCTCATCGGAAGCGTCAGCACCAAGTTGCAGCAAATATCGATTCCTGGGATGATAGACAGCAAGTAGTAGCCTAAAGATCCGATCCTTATCACCTTTTCCACCAAATAAATAGTAAGCAAAAGCTGGTGGAGAATGAAGACCATGTTGGACTAGAGAAGGGAAAAGTCTAGGGGAGCTGAAAACAGAGATCGAGTAAAGTAAGAGGAGGAGAATGGAGAAAATTGTTGTCGAAAAGAGAGTGAAAAGCCATTTCTTTTCAGCTCCCATAACCCTAGTGTTTTAAGCTCCTCAAAAATTGTAGCTTTTGATTTAACGATTGAAGTTTCTTCAGCATATGGATTTATTGATGATCAAAGGAGGAAATCCGAATCGAATTTGGATTTTGAAATGTTTCATGAAATGGGTATTTGGGGATCTTTGATTTCAGAAGACTTAACACCATAGTCGATTATAATAAAATTTAGGTCAGACAGTAAAGTTTCTCCCTTTTTTTCCCTGTCGAATTCTCTCTCTCTGATGTCAATAAAAATTATTAAATCATTTTGTTGTCTTCTTGTATCTAAAAGTAGTAACTGTTGAAACCGGTTGGACCGACGGTTCAATTATATACATTGAACCGGAAAATAAAAATAATAATCTTAGTTCTACTGTGTGGAGGCCGGAGGGAAGAGGAGTCGGAAACAGAATGTGTTCCCTAAAACAGTCGATCGTGACTGTGATGTGGAACCACCTCTGGAATTCTTGCACAGTGAGCATTTGCAGACTTGGCTATCTGAGTATGTGTTGGCACCATCGGATTCTCCACCTTCAATTATGGTTATGCTATTCAGCCCCTTTCCTTTTCCTCAACGAATCGAGAAGCCAAAAACAGAGAAAGGAGAAATCCTTCCACTTTCCGAAAACAAAAGCTCTTAAAAGAGTAAAAACTTGTGTTCTTTCGTTTTCTTTTAAATGTAGAGAAAAGGAAATGTGAACATTTTTTTTTAAAAAAGGAGGGTTTTATTTACCGGCCACGGTGGCCCGCTGCCGGTAACAGGAGACTTTTGGGTCTCCGGCGGCGGAGCCTCACCTGAGATAGACAGCAAACAGAAACAGAGGAAACAGAAAAAAAAATATGAAGAAAATGTTTTAAAAAAAGAAAAATCAAACATTCTTGTTCGGCCACCATGCCCACCGTCGGAGACTGGAGAACCGTTGGGTTCTCCGGCGGCCAGCCTCGCCGGAAACTAAACAGACAGAGGAGCAGAGAACTGGCAGCAAAACAAAGGAGTTAAAACGCTTTTCTGGGATGAAAAAAAAGAGTTAGTTTTCAGTTTTTTTTTTTTTTTTTTTGAGTTTATAATCAAAACAAATGGGGAATTTTCGTGAAAGTCCCTCCGCGTCTCCACATGTTGCAGTGAGGAGTCGTCGCAAGGTCTATTTCCAATATGGGTCCCTGTTAGTTTCCATTACCTTTTATTTTAGTCCTTATTTCTGAAATTTTGACCAAATTATTTTAGTCCATATATGTATATATATTTAAAACGTTTAAAATATATACATATATGTATTAACATGCATATGCGCATATATATGTAAGTATAATGATAATGACATATAATATAATAATAATAATAATAACAATATTAATAAAATAAATTTAAAAAACCTAAAATGAAAGATTAAGGAAAATCAACAGAATTTAAAAGCTAAATTCAAAAATAGAAAACGAGGAAAGGAGCAAATTAAAACACGCGCAACAGGAAGAGGACCGAAAAAACAATTTACCCAAACCTCCCAAAACGCTGCGCAGCATTGGACCCATTTGAAACAATACAAAATATTTTGCAAAATTTAAAAGAAATAAAAAAATTTTAAAAAACACTACAAAATAGGGGGACCAATTGCGCAAATGGCCCATTTTGAAGAAATACTCGGATCCTCACCGGGTCGGATCGGGTTGCGCATGGATATAGGTTATACGACGCCGTTTTGGGGCCACTAAAATAGGCCCTAAACGACGACGTTTAATGCCCTATAAAAGCCAATTTTAAAACCCTAAAAATCAATTCTTCAGCCACTCCACAAATGTGTCGTAGCCTTCCCCTCCGCCGTTCCAGTCATTTCCCATTTTCGACCAGAATTCGACGAATCAGGGACGCTTTTCGACGACTCACAACAGTAAGTCCTCATTTCCTTCCTCTCTTTGTTTATTTTTGTTTTAAGAAACAAAAGAAAAACAAAATAAAATAAAAACAGTAAAAAGAACAGAGGAAAAAAACAAAATCCGTCACATTCAAAAAATGTTTTTCTCTCTTGTATTTTCTTTTTAATTTTTTTCAATACAAAATTTTGCTAACCCCTTTCACAGATTTCTATCTGGCTTTATATAGCCGAAATAAGGGAGCCAAAAAACTCTCAAAAATTGTCCTCCTTTTCTTTTTACATTTTTCCTTTGTATTTTCTACCGTTATTTCTGTTGGTGGTCGTGATTTGTTGCAGGTACGTGGAAACTGCAAGGTATGCTGATCGTGGGTGGTTGCTGTGACGTGGGCAGTTGTGGCGCCGGGACTATCGGCTTCCTAGGGTTCTTTGATTCTGTTTAGTGTTTTAGGCTAGTGGGCTTGCTTAGGATTAGGTCTGGTGTATTGGGTCATTGGGCATTAGGTTAGGTTTTGGTTGTGTAAATGATTTTGGGCCCCGGGCAACAATTGGGTATTACAGCTGCCCCTCTTTGCTCATTATCATGTAATGGGAACATAGCAAAGACTTTAAAAATAACCAATTTTGCCCGGTCATGCTGGACCTTAGTGCTCTTCTTCTTCTTTAAATAGCCTCATTCCAACCTGCTGCGTCTTCAAAAGTATAGAAACTAGTGCTTCAATCTACTCCACTGAAATGTCAGGAAGATAGAATTTGTACATTGTAGCTTCTCAAAAGAACAAAATTTGCTATTTTTAATCTACTCCACTGCAACTTCAGGGAGATAAGACTTGTAGCTTCAACTTGTTCTGCTGCAATTTTAAAGATATGAGATCTGTCATGGGGATTTAATCCAACCTACTGCAACTTCAGAGGTATAGGATTCATCATTTTAATTCGCTCACTGCAACTTCAGGGAGATAGGATTAGTTTCTTCTGTCTACTCCACTGCAACTTCAGGGAGATAAGACTGTATGCGATCTGCTCTTTGCAACTTCAAAGAGATAAGATCTATGGTTTTAATCCGCTCCACTGCAACTTCAGGGAAATAGGATTATTATTTTTTAATCTACTTAACTGCAATGTCGGGGAAACCAGATCTGCCGTCGTAGCTTCAATCTGTTTCACTACACCACTAGGAAAGTAAGATCCGCCGTTGTGGCTTCAATCTTTTTAATTGATATGTCGGGGAAACCAGATCTGCCGTCGTAGCTTCAATCTGTTCCACTACACTGCCAGGGAAGTAAGATCCGTCGTTGTGGCTTCAATCTTTTCCACTGTAATGCCAAAGAGGTAGGATTCGCCGTCCACAGCTTCAATCCACTCCACTTCAACTAATCCAAACCTTACACCAGAGAGATAAGATCTGCCGTCGTGGCTTCAATCTGCTCCGCTGCAACGTCAAGGAAATAAGATTCGTCATTGTGGTTTCAATCTATTCCATTAACGTCATGGCGATAAGACTGGTGTCTTCAAACTGCTTCGCTGCCAATACAGGAAGGCAAGATCTGTCACTTTCAACCTACTCCACTGCTGCCCCGGGAGATAAGGCTGAAGTTTCACCAGTTTGTTCTCTGGGGGAACATGACCTGTATAATTCAAATCTATGAACCTAATTATGCCTAGTAATTAAGATGTCATGACCAGAATGAATCAAATGCTCCTAACTAGACATGTTTGAATGACATTTGAGTGAATGTAAAATATTATTATTTCGAGAATGATCCCGCTCAGGTTGTCATTACTCAAAGTTTATTAAGATCATATTACTGACGCACTACCACGTCCTCTTTCTCAGCTAGCATCTCCGAAAAAACACTTAATCAAACTGCCCCTACTGTAAACTTCAAAGTTTAATCCATGGAGACACAGAATTTGTACATCTCTTCACTGTAACCTAAGGGTCGGAAAACATGACTTTTCTCAATATTCTTTTATCGCAATGTGAAGCACTTTGGTCCTTTATACCATTTTCAGGGTGTCATGCCACATGCTTATGCACAAATGAATGATTTCCTTCTCCGCGAAAACCTCTTATTATCACAAGGTGATCACTGCTTATTTGTTCAATGAAGCTTTGTCATTTGTTCAATGAAGCTTTGTCACTAACACCCCATCTTGTCACTTTGTTCAATCAATGCTTTTGGCAACAAAATCCAAAGAGATAGTCTTAATTTATACACATTCTTCTCAGATTTCCAACCTTTAAACCTAGTGCGTTCCAAACAATAGTCCTGTTTCAGGTTCCTGTATTATTTAGAAACTTCTAGAGTAATATGCAAAACTTTCTTTGTAAAAGTACTATTAGCCCATTAATCGTTGTTTCAATAGAAAATGCTTGAACAACACTATCAAAATGGATAAGATGAAAGTTATTGAGAATAAAATATGAGATAAATAAATCATCAAGAATAATAAAAATAAAAGAGATTTTGACTGGAAACACGTATCTTGAAAAAGAATGAAGTATTCCAAGATATAAATATTGAGAAGACTAGGTGCCCCAGTTATTGCAGTTTGAACTTCTCTGCGCAAACTTTCTGAAGACCACTCTGAGTTCGACATGTGCTTAGAAGATCTATAGTACTCTGTCGATGCCCCAAGATGTTACGTCCCCTTTCCCACTGATTCAATCATTGCACGATCACCGGATGCCCCACTTGATCAATATTTGAGCCGCCATTTTTCGGGTTTTAACTCAAATCCCCCTTGGTCTCAAGGCGCCCTTTGCGGGTTTTCACATTGGCCTCTCCTCTTTTTTTTTAAGAAAAATATTTCTTAACTGAATCTGAGTTTACAGGGTTTGGCAAATCTTTTCCATCCATCTTGCTCAAGATTAAAGCTCCCCCTGAAAAGGATTTCTTTATAACATATGGACCTTCACAATTTGGCATCCATTTACCTCTAAAATCCCTTTGTATAGGAAGGATCTTTTTCAATACCAACTACCCCTTATGAAATTCTCTAGGAAGAACCTTTTTGTTGTAGGCTCGCATCATTCGTTTCTGATACATCTGACCGTGCTGAATAGCCCTTAACCTTTTCCCTTCTATTAAGTTCAACTGATCGTAACGAGATTGAACCCATTCTGCCTTATCCAATTTCAACTCAGCTAATACCCGGAGAGAAGGAATTTCTACCTCAATAGGTAAAACTACTTCCATCCCATAAACCAGAAAGAAAGGTGTTGCCCCGGTCGAGGTCCTGACAGACTTTCTATAAGCAAAGAGGGCGAATGGTAATTTTTCATGCCAGTCTTTGTAAGTCTCAGTCATCTTTCCCACAATTTTCTTGATATTCTTATTGGCTGCTTCTACTGCGCTATTCATTTTTGGGCGATATGGCGACGAGTTATGATGTCTGATCTTGAATTGACTGCAGACCTTCGCTATCGCACTATTGTTTAAATTTTAACGCATTATCGGATATGATCCTCTCAGGCATTCTATATCGGCATATGATTTCCTTTTTCAAAAATCTACTAACTGCTAACTTCATGACATTTGCATATGAAGCAACTTCCACCCATTTGGTAAAGTAATCAATAACTACAAAAATGAAGCAATGACCATTAGAAGCCTTTGGCTATATTGGCCCAATGACGTCCATACTCTACATAGAGAAAGGCCACGGAGAAGTCATAACATGAAGAGGTGAAGGAGGTGCATACATTTTATCGCCATAAATTTGGCATTTATGGCACTTCTTAGCATAGTTGATGCAATCTTTTTCCATAGTTGACCAAAAATACCCAAATCTCATGATCTGTCTGACCATTGTGAAACCATTTGCATGCATTCCGCAGATACCCTCATAGACCACTTCTAGAATTTTTCTAGCTTCTACTGCGTCCACACATCTTAGTAGTACCTGATCCTTCCCTTTTTTGTACAAGATCTCTCCATCTAAAACATAGTCAATAGCCATTCTTCTCAGCCCTTTCTTTTCATTCTCTGCTGCCTGATCTGGATATTCACGATTTTTCACATATCGCAATATATTCAAATACCAGGGACGGTCATCTTTTTCCTCTTCTTCAACATTATAGCAATGAGCTGGGGTTTCAAAAATACTCATCTGAATAGGGTTCATGTCCTCTAACTTTTTCACTTGGATCATAGAGGCTAGAGTGGCCAACACATCAACCATCTGGTTCTCATCTCGTGGAAGATAACAAAAAGTGATGTCATCAAACTCGTCTATCAATTCAAGAACCATCTTTCGATAACTGATCAATTTAGGGTCTCTTGTCTCCCATTCTCCTTTGAGTTGGTAAATCACCAATGCGGAATCCCCATACACTTTTAGCACTTTGATTTTACGTTCAATAGCTACACGAATGCCCATAATGCATGCTTCATATTCTGCTATATTGTTCGTACAGTCAAAATCCAGTTTGCTAGCAATAGGATAATGATCTCCGCTTGGAGATACCAGTACTGCCCCAATTCCGTTACCCACAACATTTGAGGCTCCATCCAAGTTTAGCTTCCATACATGATTCATTTGGGAATTTTCTTCAGTGGCTGCCACATACATCAAATCCTCATTTGGAAAATCAAAGTTTAAAGGCTCATAATCCTCCAAGGCTCTGCTAGCTAAAAAGTCAGCTATTGCGCTCCCTTTTACGGCTTTTTGACTCACATACACTATGTCAAACTTAGAAAGTAAGATTTTCCATCTGGCCATCCTTCTATTCAAAGCAGTCGACTCCATCATATACTTTAAGGGGTCTAACTTTAAAATCAGCCAAGTCATATGATACAACATATATTATCGTAACCTCCGAGTTGTCTAAACCAGGGCACAGCATAACTTCTCGATAGATGAGTACCTCGCTTCAAAATCAGTGAATTTCTTGCTGAGATAGTATATTGCCCTTTCTTTTCTTCCTGTCTCATCATGTTGGCCTAACACACACCCCATTGAATTGTCAAACACTGCTAAATACAGTATTAATGGTCTGTCCAGACTAGGTGGTAATAGCACTGGAGTATTAGACAGCAACTGTTTTATTTTGTCAAAAGCTATCTGACATTCTTCATCCCATACGCCCGGATTATGCTTCCTCAAGAGACGGAATATGGGGTCACATTTCTCAGTTTGTCGTGAAATAAATCGAGCAATGTAATTCAATCTTCCCAGAAAACCTTGTACTTCTTTCTGAGTGTGTGGTGGAGGCGAATCTCGTATTGCCCTGACTTTGTCCGAGCCAACCTCAATTCCTTTCCCACTGACTATAAAGCCCAGCAGCTTCCCTGATCTGGCTCCAAAGGTGCACTTTTGTTGGATTAAGCTTGAGCTAGAAATTTTTTAGTCTCAAAAACAATTTCCTCGGAACTTGAACATACCCCTCTTCTGTTCTGGATTTTGCAATCATTTCATCAACATAAAACTCAATCTCCTTGTGCATCATGTCATGAAACAAAGTCACAATGGCTCTTTGATAAGTTACTCCCGCATTCTTCAATCCAAAGGGTATTACTTTATAACAGAACGTTCCCCACAAAGTGTTGAATGTGGTCTTTCTCATGTCTTCCGGATGCATCTTTATTTGATTGTATCCAGAAAAACCGTCCATGAAAGAAAACGGTGAATAGCCTGCCGTATTATCCACCAAAGTATCAATGTGAGGCAACGGAAAATTATCTTTTGGACTAGCCCTGTTCAAATCCCTGTAATCCACACACATTCGCACCTTCCGATCTTTTTTAGGGATAGGGTCAACGTTGGCTACCCATTCTGAATACTTGACTTCTTGCAAGAATGCAGCATCAAATTGCTTTTTGACTTCTTCTTTTATCTTTAGCACAATATCAGGCCTCATTCTCCTGAGTTTCTGCTGAACTGGCTTGCAATCTTCTCTTATAGGAAGACGGTGTACCACAATATCAATGCTTAACCCAGGCATATCTTGATATGACCATGCAAAGACATCTTTGAATTTACGGAGTAGTTCGATAAGGTCTCGCCTTGTTTTGGCAGTAATGTCAGTTCCAATTTTTACCTCATTTCCCTCCTCCAAGCTCCCAATCTCCAATGATTCCTTGTGAGGTAGGATTTGCTTATCCTCTTGTTCTACCATTTTCAATAAGTCCGGAGATACACCACAGTCTACATCATCTTCAAAATCATACGATCCCTCTAAACATATGTTTTGCTCAAAAAGAGATCCTGAATCTGAAGCAGCATTATTCATATCATTGATATCTGGGGACCTATGATAGGTGCCAAAGAGTATTCAAAGAAAGTGTGAATTTATGAGCAAATATGACAATGAATGAATAAAAGAATGATGGGGAAAAAGAATAAAAGAATAATTACTCGAAAAGAATGAAAGACTATTGGCTCAAAAATGAATACAAAAAGTGTACTTTATTAGAATCATAACGTTCAAAATATGCATATAAAGAAATTTATATTTTTAAAGTCAAAAACAACAAGGATGTTCTGAACTATTACTCTGAACGAGCTCTAAAAACTACAGGAATCTTTTCAGCAGTCCAATTGTTCAGCTCGCCTCCAGGTTCATAAGGGCGAATCTCTAGCAATGTCTCTCTCTCAATTGCGTCTATGGCATTGATGTGAATTTCTCCCAACCTGGCTTCAAGACCTTCTTCTTTAAGCATTCTTTGTCCAGGATAAATGAACCCCCTTGATACAAAGGTCTTGGATATGTGAGGAAAAATCATAGGCTCCCACTTAACTTCATCCCCACTAAGGCGTGCCCTTCTCCTCTCACGTCTTTTTTCTATTTCTTTTCTCTTTTTGTTTTATATCTGGTCTATAGCCTAGACCAAAATGATCAAAATTTTCCTTCATCACAGGTGCATTAACTCCTCCATGCAAATTTTTTCCCAATCCTCTTCCTGATATAGTTCCTCTTCCCACCATTAATTGGAGACCCACTCTTGTAGTCCTGGATATATTTGGCACTGGGATTCTATTCCCCTCAGCAATAAATGTTGCATTCACAAGATCTAGAGATCGGAAAGAACATTCCATCGCCTCCTCATCAGTCTCCATGTATGGTGCATTACTAGTTACTGACGCGATAATACCCTCCTCGGCATTTATTGTCACCAACTATCCCTCTGACACTAACTTTAACTTCTGATGTAATGATGAAGGCACAGCCCCTGCCGAGTGTATCCAAGGTCTCCCTAACAAGCAGTTATAGGAAGGCTTGATGTCCATTACAATGAAATCCACTTCATAAGTACTTGGGCCAATTTGCAATGGTATCTCAATTCTCCCCATAACCTTCCTTTCTGTTCCATCGAATGCCCTTGCTACATTTTGACACATTTTCATATGTGAACTATCCACAGGTAGCCTATTGAGAGTAGATAAGGGCAACACATTTAATGCAGATCCATTATCAATCAAAACTCCCGACAGCATGTATCATTTACACCGAGTAGTAATGTACAGAGCTTTAGTAGACCCCATACCTCCAGATGGTATTTCGTTATCATTGAAAAAGTTAAAATTGTCGGCGCTTATATTGTTAACCAACAGATCCAACTTGCTAACAGAAATATCATTAGCCACATATGTTTCATTCAACACTTTCATTAATGCATTTCGATGCACCTCTAAACTCATGAGCAAAGGTAACACAGATATACTAGCTGGTTGCTTATGCAGCTGCTCTACCACACTATACTCACTGTGTTTCAGAAATTTCAAAAATTCAGTGGCTTCTTCCTCCTTTATTGGCTCATTAATCAATGGCCTAGATTCAACTGTCTTCTCTTCTTTTTGCTCTGCCGCAAAAACTTTCCCCTCCGCTGACTCTGCTTGGGAATTTATCCAACCACAGTGCTTCTCAGTATTCGTATAAGAACCTATTTTTTGGTTTTCTTTTGCAACACTAACTGAAGCTTCTTTTCCCGAAACTGTTACGTCGCACTCATAATTCCAGGGGACCTTATTGCTATCCTTATATGAGAACTTTGCTAGCTTCTGAATTACAATCTTCGGTGTCACCTGTACCCTAGCCTCATTAACCTTAGGGCGTGAGATGATACTTACAGGATGATTAACCTTTGGAATCCTCGACATTGACTTTGATGCATGTACTTCCTTTTTCCTCTACCTCTTCAAAATATTTCACCTCTCTATTATCCATCATACTCTGGACCAGAGCTTTGAATTCTCCATATTTCTGAATTTCGTGTCCCACCTCATGATGGAACTCACAATAATCAGGGATCTCACAACATCCTTCTGAACCCGAGACAATTAACCCTCTTCTCACAATTTCCTTCCAAATCCACATCAAAGGGATTTTTATTTTAGCAACGCTCTCATTGACCCTTCTTCCCACATTTTCACTCATCATGTTTACCCCACTATCAGTGTGATTGGGTAATGGATTTCCTGTACCAGATGCATCATCTACCTTGACAACACCCATATTGATGAGCTTCTCAACAAGCCTTTTGAAAGTTATACAATGTTCTATGGAATACCCCGTTATTCCTGCATGGTAATCGCATTGGGCATTCGCGTCATACCATTTGGGATACGGAGGCTGTAAAGGGGTCAAGTAAAAAGGGGCAACAACGTGTGTGTTGAATAAATTCTGATACAACTCCTTATATGACATTGGAATTGGTGTGAACTGGGGCCTCTCAATACTTGGCCTCGCACCAGATTCCTGTTTTGATGAACCATGTTGATTAGCCACTACCTTTCTGGGCTGATTCACCGTAACCGATTTGTTATATGTATTCACGTTGTTCACCTTACTTTCCTTTTTCTTTGAGGCTTACCTTCTGTTATTCTCTCCAACATCAATCTTCCCGCTTCTTTTAGCACTCTCAATCATCTCACCACTCATGACTATGTCAGAAAAGCTTTTTGTGGCACTTCCCAACATATGTGTGATGAATGGAGCCTTCAGCATATTTATAAAGAGCTTCGCCATTTCTCTTTCAAGGAACGGTGGTTGGACCTGAACTGCAACCTCCCTCCATCTCTAAGCGTACTGCCTGAAACCTTCATTCCACTTCTTCTCCATATTTTGCAAAGTAATTCTGTCAGGAACCATTTCTGCCACATGACCGTACTGTTTCATAAAAGCCTGGGCCAAATCCCTCCAGGAACTAATCTTAGCACGGCTTAATTGATTATACCATTTAGATGCTGCTCCTGTGAGGCTATCCTGAAAGCAGTGTATCAAAAGTTGGTCATTATTGACATATCCAGTCATTCTTCTACAAAACATGGTAATGTGGGCTTCCGGGCAACTGGTTCCATTATATTTCTCGAACTCTGGCATCTTGAACTTGTAAGAGAGCACCAAGTCTGGAACTAAACTCAAATCTTTAGTATCAATCCCACCATATCTCTCAATGCTTTCCATCGCCCTGAATTTCTCTTCCACCCACTTCCACTTTTCTTCAAATTGCCTTGGCAAGTCTTCTTTTGCTTTTTCTTTTTCAACTGCCTCATCGAATTCAGGGAAAACAGGATTGATAGGATTATTCTCAGGGCTAGAGCCTGATCCAGCTTGGTAATTCATCGACCTTGAATCATCGGCTTGAAATTGCTGAGGCCTAATCGTAACAGAAGATTTACGCGGGT
Organism: Gossypium raimondii; assembly: GCF_025698545.1. Classification (NCBI taxonomy): domain Eukaryota; kingdom Viridiplantae; phylum Streptophyta; class Magnoliopsida; order Malvales; family Malvaceae; genus Gossypium; species Gossypium raimondii. The sequence goes on from NC_068565.1 coordinate 37,196,914, forward strand.
ACACTTCTGCTTGGGGCTGCACATGTGGGAGAGTGAAGCCTGGAGGATACAGGGGTCCATCATCACTTTCCTCTTCAACATTGGCCATAGGGCTCTTTCCGTTATCCTTCCATTTAGTCAACAACTGCGGTAACTTTGTCATCATACTTCCTTGAGATTACATCATTTTATCCATCATTTTATGTTGAATCTTCTCGAGCTGCTCTTACATCTGTTGCTAAAGTTGATCCTGCATTTCTTTTTGGAACTGTTCAAGCTTTTCCAATCTTTGGTTCATATTCTTTGATTTCGCTCTTGTACAGTAATGATGCTGGGTTGGCTGGTTGGTTTCCAGGTTAACTGAGGCATGATTTTGATTAATCAGAACCTTTTAATAGTTTTTAATGTATATGATGCGATGTATGAGAATGAATGCAAAAAGGCATTAATTCTAATTTCGATTACTTTCAGAAAACTTTATTAGAAAATAAATCTCTTTACATAGAATCGGTTACAAATAAGGCTTTGCCCTAAGACTCAAGATCTTAATTTTTTTAAGTAACGAGGCCAACTCTTGTCCCCGGTCTGACTCCAATTCATATTTCACGCTCAATGTGTCAGCCTGTACTGCCAAAGCTTGTAGGTGATCTGCTACCTCTCGAATCTGGACCATAGCTTCTCCCATAACATGATCCCTGTCTCTAACTTGATTTTGGAAATACTAAAGTTGCTTATTCTAACGACCTTCCTTTGCCTCTAGATGCTCAATCCGAACCTCACAATTTCGCAACGCTGCTTCTAGCCCCTCTATTTTACCCTTCATCTCTTCAATCTTGCTTAGACTTGCCTTTAGCTCTACTATAGAATTTTGACTTCTGTGTTGCCGAAGAGACCCTTCTAACTCAACCACCCTGTCCTTTAGCTCGTCCTTTTCCTTTTGGCTCTCTAACAAACGCTTTTCTAAAGCTTCATTTCGTGATTGAACCTCTTGAATTTTTCTTTCCACCGGTCTGACCTGTTTCTTTCTTCTCGAATCTCTTCACGCCATTACTCTGAAGTTTTCCCAAGCCCGACTGTTCTCATTGACAGACGCAGCTTCTTGTAATCCGTCTTCAAGCTATCTAACTCTTCCTCGGCCTTATTCTTCCCATTCCTTAATTTATCAGCCTCGAGCTTCTGAACATCCACATCCAATCTCAAATTCATCTTTTCTTCATCCATTTACTCTATTCCTTTCTAATTCTGCATTTCTTCTTTCAAAGTCCTACTTTATGATTTCCAGCTCAGTAGGGACGACATGCAAATGCTCCCCCATCAACTGACTATTTTCTGAATTTGGCCTAGGAATGTTATCGTTAATCCTCTTAGCCCACCATTCGCTATACTCGGGAGTTGTCAATGGACCCACAGCTAATCCCTTCATTCGGTGAGTCTGATTCCATGCACTGACCATCTCACGAACTCTCCTTTTGTAACCATCGCCCCAATACAAGAATTCACACTCGGCCAGTCCCTGAGTTGCAGGCACAAACTGCCTAGACCTGTTTTGCCTGAGCACTAGCAATGGGGCATAACCAACAGCTCCCCAAATTCCAATCAAAGGAACCCAGTCAAAATCCTCACACCGATATAAAATCTCATCTGGAAGCAACCACGGAGCTCTCCACTCGATATCATCTTCTTGCAAATTCTGAAAAATTGTTATCCATTTCTCTTCGGAGACGTCATCCCTCTTTGGTGTAGCCACTATCTCCTTCAATAGTGAATAAACTTCAGAGAAGACTCGATATGAAACTTTGTCAACCTTCCAAAAGTGACTATGAAACCATGCAAGTAGGAGCTGAGCACATCCAATGAATCTACCCTTTCCCACTCTCCGGCATGCATTTAGTGACTTAAAGGTTTCTGCCAAAATTATCGGAACTGGTGTAACTCTCTTTTCAAGCCAATCAAATAAGTCAATGACCGCCTCGTCAATATGTCCCAAAGTCTTAGGGAACACAACCAAACCATATATACTTAAAGCAAAGACATCTACCCTCTTCCTCGTATCCGGGTGCGCTAGAATGATGTCCTTCAAATTTTCCAGGGAATACACTTGCTATCCCCCTTTTGCTTGATCCGAGCTGTAACCCACTGCTCACTCATCCCCGTTATATTCATCAAGCTCTTCAAAAAGGTTGGCGCATTTACAGCCTTCGAGTAAACCTTGTCTACTAGAATCTTTGAACACTGAAGTAAAGCTATGTACTCTTCTATTGTAGGTACCAAATCAACACTCTCAAATGTGAAGCAACTATAAGCCGGGTTCCAAAACTGGGCAAAAGCTCGAAACAGATGCTTATCTATCATCATATCAAGTAAATAAGGTAAATCCCCATAATTTGAAAAGAATAACTGTCTAACCTCATTATTCCATTGATCCTAAACCTCTTTCAACTCCTGCAAGTTATTCTGGGTTACGCTAATACGGGTAAAGTCTCATAATTTCGATACGTATCCCTTAGCCAAACTATCACCTTTTTCGCGTTGCGTCATCTCAGCCCAAGTTCGGACAGCCGCATTATCCTCCACTCTATCAAGAACCCTTTTTCCATGATAAGCTTTCTATCTAGCAACTGAATACGAACCAACGCCTTTCTATAATGAAATGCCATGCAATTGTAATGCCATGCAATTAAGGTAAAACACAACAAGTTAGTATCAATTAAATACAATACAACCAAGAAATAGTAAAACTCCTAATTAGGTATCTACTGAGGTTCAAAGTAATTTTACCTAGGGTGAGTTCCTAAGGTTCACTATATGAGGCTTGGTTTCTAGAGCAAAGGTACCCGAACCAACAGATTCCTCGATCCTCACCCATTATAGGCTCATATGGACCGAGTTTGGTTCAGGGGAATACATTTCCCTATGGCTGCACGGAGATGAAAATCTCACGAAGACATAGGTACGGATGTATCCCGAAAGTGATCCACTATCCTGCACGGAGGTGAAAACCTCATGAAGGACTAGCTTCTCACTCCCACTTAGAGAGGTAAAATTGACCGACTTATGAAATGCAAAATACAAATAAGCTAACAGACTTAGGCGCCAATCAAGCAAGCATATGATGATAAAAACCAATTAATGCAAAGAGAAATCATGATTTAAATCAACTTTTTGATTTTCGACAAAAAAGATAAAAAATAATCAATTCATGGCTCGACTCTCTAAAAAGGTCCCCAGTGGAGCCGCCAAGCTGTTGAAACCTTTTTGTTGAAAACAAAAATTTAGTTGTCGACTTAAAAAAACAAAAATTGGAGTCACCACCGATCCTTTATTGAGGTGTGATCGGCTCACCCTAAAAATGATTCTGGTCTGCGAATTTGAAGTAAACAGGTTCGGGAGTCAGTTACGCACGAGGGTGAGGAAGGGTTAGCACCCTCGTAACGCCCAAAATCGGTACCGAATTGATTACTTTAATATCTTGATGTCAAAAGTTTGAAAAGATTTAAAAAAACTCAAATGATGAAATCTGAAAAGGATAATCAAATGTTCAAGTTAGATAAAGAAATCGAGACCCAATACATTAGGGTACAATTTCTCAAAATCTCCGAACTTTGAATATCGCTTTTGAGTTTTTAAAGATAATCTTCATTTCGAGAAAGCAATATTCCATGCCCAATACGTTAGAACACCACAAATTAAGTTCCCGAAAATGATTTTTATACTTATGCATTTTGAATAAAGAATATTCTCGGTTATTTAGAATTAACAAAAAAAATTAGAACCCAATACTTTAGGGCTCAACGTCCTCGAAAATCCCAAACTTTGAATATCACTTTTATTTTAAAAGCCTTTAAATCAAAAGAAAATGATTTTAATGTTTAGCCGAAATCAAAATATATGTTTTCTAAAAGGTAGGTCAAAAAAGCAGTTAATGTACAATATATTGGTAAATATAAAAACGTGGAAAATATATTTATAATAAGTTTGAATAGAGTATAAATATATATGTACATATTATATAAAATGTATAAACATATATAAATTATAAAATATGGGAAAACGATAAATATTATGAAATATAAACGTGTATATATATAAAAACTATGAAAATAAAATATGTATATAATATGTATATATATTTAAAACATTTAAAATCTACACATATATGTATTAACATGCATATGCATATATATGTAAGTATAATGATAATAACATATAATATAATAATAATAATAACAATATTAATAAAATAAATTTAAAAAACCTAAAATGAAAGATTAAGGATTAAATTGAAAATCAACAGAATTTAAAAGCTAAATTCAAAAATAGAAAACGAGGAAAGGAGCAAATTAAAACACGCGCAACAGGAAGAGGACCGAAAAAACAATTTACCCAAACCTCCCAAAACGCTGCGCAGCATTGGACCCATTTGAAACAATATAAAATATTTTGCAAAATTTAAAAGAAATAAAAAACAATTTAAAAAACACTGCAAAAATAGGGGGACCAATTGCGCATATGGCCCATTTTGAAGAAATGCGCGGATCCTCTCCGGGTCGGATCGGGTTGCGCATGGATATAGGTTATACGACGCCGTTTTGGGGCCACTGAAACAGGCCCTAAACGACGCTGTTTAATGCCCTATAAAAGCCAATTTTAAAACCCTAAAAATCACTTCTTCAGCCACTCCACAAATGCGTTGTAGCCTTCCCCTCCGCCGTTCCAGTCATTTCCCATTTCCGACCAGAATTCGACGAATCAGGGACGCTTTTCGATGACTCACAACAGTAAGTCCTCATTTCCTTCCTCTCTTTGTTTATTTTTGTTTTAAGAAACAAAAGAAAAACAAAATAAAATAAAAACAGTAAAAAGAACAGAGGAAAAAAAACAAAATCCGTCACCTTCAAAAAATGTTTTTCTCTCTTGTATTTTCTTTTTAATTTTTTTCAATACAAAATTTTGCTAACCCCCTTCACAGATTTCTATCTGGCTTTATATAGCCGAAATAAGGGAGCCAAAAAACTCTCAAAAATTGTCCTCCTTTTCTTTTTACATTTTTCCTTTGTATTTTCTACTATTATTTCTGTTGGTGGTCGTGATTTGTTGCAGGTATGTGGAAACTGCAAGGTATGTTGATCGTGGGTGGTTGCTGCGACGTGGGTAGTTGTGGCGCCGGGACTATCGGCCTCCTAGGGTTCTTTGATTCTGTTTAGTGTTTTAGGTTAGTGGGCTTGCTTAGGATTAGGTCTGGTGTATTGGGTCGTTGGGCTTTAGGTTAGGTTTGGGTTATGTAAATGAATTTTGGCCCCGAGCAACAATTGGGTATTACAATTATTATTAGGCTTATATGTCAACAAAAGCAGCCCTTTTAGAAAATAAAAAAAAAATTTTGAATTAAGTTATTGTATTAAATTTGCACTTAATTAAATTCTTGTCCTTAATTAAAATAATCAATTAAGCTCATTCACTAATGGTTTTCTTTATTAATTACGTTAACTGTTAAAATAAATTAACGGATCAATCAAATGGTGATATATGACAATTTCTTTTTAATCTAATATTTTACCCATAAAAATATTAAAAATAAAATATTAAAATATTAAGAAAAATTATTAAAATTATATAAACTTATAAAATTATAAAATTAACTTATAAATATTATAAAAAGTTATAAATTCCTTAATAAATTCTAAAAATTATAAAAAAATTATAAAATTAATAAAAACATATTTAAAATAATAATATTTTATAAAATGTATTAGAATTCTTAAAATTATAAAAAAATATTAAAATTGATATAAGCTTATAAAATTTATTTTAAAAAATTATAAAAGCTTAAATTGCATCGGATCAGTTGGTTAGATCAATTAAACCAAAATCGACAAGGGTATCGATTTGGAAAAAGACATTGGAATTTTTGCCTCAATGGTATCACAAGTCAAACAAAGAGCAATTTGATATAGTTTTAAGGACTTGTATCAGCACAATTTGGGACTTGTGCCACAAAAAGTGTCCCAGATCCATGTCACTACACTGTTTTGAGTAGTTTTGACTTTTGGGGGTTTGTTTTGTTGGACAAAACACTTTAGCGAACAAAATAATTAAATATAAATAAACACATATAAAATAAAATTATTTATATTTAATTTTTCAAATACGAAAAATAATAACAGTAACAAAAAATTGAAATAAAAGGAAGAAAAGAGATTTTACTAAACGTTGAGGCCTGTGAAACACAGTTTCTTTAAGACAGATTCGGCCGCTCCTACGGTACTTGGAGAAACGTTGGTCGAAAGTCTCCTAGGATACAATAACACAAAGATCAAAGCAATAGCACCTCTGCATCGATCAACGAACAAACGTTGTCTTTTTCTATCACTGGAACGTTTGAAAAATTCGGAGAAGAAAAGAAGAGTTTTGAGAGCAACAGAAAATCAATGTGAGAGAGTGGAAATTGAGCAAAGAATTCAGCGAAGTCTTAGCCTTTTATAGGCATTTGGTATGATGGAAATTTGGAAATATCTACAAAATCTACCATTAAAGGAGCCAACAAATCAATTTGATTTAAAATTAAATCAAATTGATTGGAATCAAATAAAATAAGATAATGTCCTTATATAAACAGATTAGCTGAGAAAAAATAATTTCGTGTTGGGCTAAAATATCCGCAAGCCCATTTCGAGTTAGACATTTCGTGTTGCCCACATCGTAAGGGTGCACCCTAACCCCGTCAGATTTGGACCTATACCCTCTACATGCAAAACAGGGTTCCAAGCTTAGTCATTCAATCACCCTTCAAGAGGGTTCCTATATATAAAAACATCTAACACTTGGTATTTAACCAATGTGGGATCTAAGCTTTTCTTTTCCTCAACAAATATTTCCACTAGCTTACTTTGAGCATCAATTTCTCATTCATTACTCAACCATTTTGAGCATATGATATATTGTTGTAAAGGTCTCATGGAGTAGAATGAGAAACCATAATTTTATGATTTAACTCTCCACCTTTACCTATTAAGAATATGCCTCAAAGTTCCCATAAAATGCAATTTTTCTCATAAGGTCTATGCAATTAGGTTGTCCCTTTGACCTAGATCTTGGGATCTCCAGTCAACTAGGTAGGGTTTTCCTTCACATAACGCCTTTTATTTTCATGGGCTTTAGTCACATTCCTTTTAATGTTTTAACAACATGATCTCATTTTAAGCCTTTATTTAGCAGATCCGTAATGTTATCTTTTGATTTTACAAAATCAATAAAGATAACTTTGTTTGAGATCTGTTGTTTAACGGTATTGTGTCGACGACGCATATGTCTCGACTTACCATTATACGTTACGCTAGTGAGACCCCCTACACTTTTAAGTTGTTGTAGGATGATTTTCTACCTTTCCATAACTCATATAGTGTCTTGTCCCTTTTCTTGTGGGGCACCTTATTTAAAAGGTAATTAACTCATAGAAACGCTCCCCCCTCTCACATTTCCTGTGATAACCCAGAGCTTTTTAGCAGTGTATTTATCTTTTCCTTTAGAGTCTGATTTTTCTGCTTGACTACTCTATTTGAGGATAATATGGTGGTGTTACTTCATGAATAATGTCATGTTGTGTACAGTATTCAAATGATTCAACATATCCACCACCACGATTACTTAATCTTTTTATTAAGTTGGCTTTCAACTGTCTTACTTATATAGAACAAAATTCTCTTCATCTTTGCTTTTAAGCAAATATATGTAGCAATGAAGGTAATAAAATATTCATTCCTTCATCTGATTTAAACAAGCTTTACAAGCATTACTATGTATTAGATCAAGTGGTTTTTGACCTTTGTTAATTTTACATCAACACATGTTTCACATTTATAATTAAAATTATTATGAAACGAAGAATGTGCTCTAAGTTAATTAATGTACGTAAAGTACCATAATTAACATGTTTGAGCCTACTACGCCATTAATTAAATTAAGCATATAAACAGAAAAAGAAGCAACATTCTTATTCATAGTTTTGCTTTTATAGAGATAACATTTAGTTTAATACATATCCCTTTCCCACAAGCATTCCCCCTTTAGAAAGAACATTCTTATTCATAGTTCTTACGTATGTTAGGCACATAAGTCCATATCAAACACTTCTTTGGAAACTTCTTCCATAGCATTGGCCTCGTTAACTCTAACTTTCTTTAGGATCTTACAATCAGATGACTTGTGCCCCATCTTGTTGCAGTTGAAGTATTTTCCTTGAAATTTTTTGCTTCTTGGAAACACCACCTTTTGGTCCCAATTTAGACCCATTCTACAGTTGTTTTCCCTTCTTGAAGTCTTTCTTGACTTCTACGACATTTGCCTTAGCAACATTGTCATTTGCTATTTTGTTGAACCTTTTTTCCGTACATCTATTGTCTTCTTCAATTCGAAGTTTGACAATTAAATCTTCCACTGTCATTTCCTTTCTTTTGTGTTTTAGGTAATTCTTGAAGTCATTCCAAGCAAGAGGCAACTTCTCAATAATGGCTGCCACTTGGAAGGATTCACTTCTCATCATCCCTTAAGCAATAATTCTGTGAATGATTAGTTAAAGTTCTTGCACTTGATTCACAACTAATTTAGAATCAACCATTACAAAATTCAAGAATTTAGCAACTAAAAAAATTTTTAGTTCCAATATCTTCAGCTTTGTATATATGGTCCAACGATGTCCATAATTCCTTAACTATTTTTTTTAATACTATACACTTCATATAGTGCATCCGAAAATCCATTTAGGATGTAATTTTGGCATAAGAAATCAGAATGTTTCCAAGCTTCAACAGTAGTGAAAGGGGTAACTTTATCTACCTCGCCCTCTTTAACAGTAGGAGGGTTATCTTTCAAAAATTTTGTCAAGTTGAACATGGTCAAATAAAACAGTATTTTCTATTGCCAAGTCTTGAAATTTTGTCCCAAAAATTTTGCAAGTTTCTCGTTGTGGCTTACAGTAGCCGCCACCGGCAATACTGAGTTTTGGATCAAAGATTGCGTTTGAACCAAAGCTTCAGATTGGAATTGATTGAATTGGTGGGAGTCTCCATTTTTCTATTAAGAAACAAAATCAGAATTTAGAAAATTTATCAACTTTTGTTAGACAACAGAAATCTAATAAAACCCGAAACAAAACTTTATACGTTCTAATAAAAAATAAAATAAAACAATGCACCATGTATGTAACCCTAAAAGAGAGGTGGTGCACTCAACACGCTTAAATACCAAGTCATTCAAAAAACCAATCCTAGACATGCATTCTCATATTGTCTTTTTAATTCATCGTTGATAAATTTCTTTTTAATTCACAAATTAAAGCCATAATTAAGAACACCATAAACAGAAAAATTTCCCTTTGATTTGTTAAACGGCAGAATAAAAATCCTGAAACAAAATCAAAACAATTTTGTTAAACAACAGGATTAAATCCCGAAACAAAATTACATCAAATTAAAATCTGTTAAACGGCAAGAATAAATCCCAAAACAGAATTATTTGATTACGTCTTTGTTTGGAAACAAAACAATATCGAATAAAATCTTGTTAAACGGCGGGAATAAATCCCGAAACAAATTTTATTTAATTTAATTCTAATCTGGAAACGAAATAAAATCAAATAAAATCTTGTTAAACGGCTGGAGTAAATCCCAAAATAAATTTTATTTAATTTTAATTTCTCGTTTTTGGCAATAAAATCAAAATGTAATAAATCCATTGAATGACAGAATAAATCCCAAAGCGATTTTATTTTAATTTAATACTCGTTTTAGAAATAAAATTAAAATTGGAATAAAATTCGTTGAACGGCGAGAATAAATCCCTAAATATTTAACTTTAATTTCTCGTTTGAAAATAATAAAAAAGTGGAACAAAATCCATTAAATGGCAGAATAAATCTCGAAACGGATTTTATTTACTTTTAATTTGGAAACAAAATCGAATAAATCTGTTAAACGGTGGGAATAAATCCTGAAACAGATTTTATTTAGTTTCAATATTCGTTTGGAAATAAAAAATAAAAAAATCTGTTGAACGGAGGGAAAAATCTCGAAACAAATTTATTTAATTAAAAAATTATTTTCAAAAAATATTTTTTCTTTTCCGCCTTGGTGTCTCGTTTGTGTCGGATTAAAGAATTTCAAAAAGAATCATGTCTGTCTTAAGATTGTTGGACATGTAATACCCGAAAATTACTATAGTAAGAAAGTAAGATAGTATCTTTGATATAGTAAAATAAGAAAGTAAAGTGACAAAAAGAGAAATTTTGAGTTATGTCAACATTGGGAAGTATATTATGACATATTCATTTAAGAAAGGATTAAATCGCAAAAGTGAGAAAAGTTCTATTGCCCAAGAGTAAATACTCAAAATTTGAGGGGTTAAAGTGTAAATATGAAAAAGTTGAAGGACCAATAGTGTAAATATTTTAAGGGTGGAATGATCTAGAAACTAAAGAAAATGGATGAATTAGGACCAAATTGAATAGGTGAAGAATTATGAGGGATTAAATCGCAATTTTACCAATTTAAGTGATGACTCAAGGAGGAAATTTTAAAAGATCATGAAGGGTAAAATGGTCAATTAAAAAGAAAGAGAACTCTAGAAGGCAATGATGATATTAGAGATATTTTGATAATATTTTGATAATTATTTAATTAGATAAATATTATTTTATTAATATTTTAATGAGATATTTTATTATTTTATTTTATTTTATTGGTATAAAAGGAAAGAAAGATGAAGAATTTTCATCATCTTTCCATGCACCCACGTGAAAAGAGAAGAGAAGAAAGAAAATTTTCTTTCTTTACAATTTGGTCCTTTTACCAAAAATTCACCATTTTCACTTAGAAATCAAAAGAAATTTCATAGCTACCAAGAGAGAAAAATAATAAGGAGAAAATGGGGAGCTATAATATCAAGTTAGATTCAAGAAATAAAAGCTGGAGGAGAGAGAAAATCAAGTTAAATATTGAAATCAATAGGACAAGGTAAGAACATCAAGATTTCAATATATTTTTGAGTTTGATATTATTGAAAAGTATGAAAATGATGTTAAAGTAGAGTTTTATTATATAAGGTTCTATGTTCTTAATATGTTAGTGAAGGGAAATAAGAGGAAGTGATGGGAAATATTGTACGAAAAAGAAAGGAGGGTGTTATAAATTTGGTTATCAACATTTTACACAAACAGTTTTGGACAATAATAGTAGTCGACTTTGAAAATTCATCAAAAATGTAGAAATTTAATTAGAGGTTAATTAAAGTATTAAATTAAATCCTATTGAGTCTATTTTTACATAGAAGAAATGTTGTAAGCAAAAGAATTTCATAATAAGAGATATATGAATTTTTGTGAGACAGGGTCAGATTGATTTTGGGTTCCCCTGTTCTGACTTTGGAAAATCATCAAAAATTGTAAAAAAAAATAAATATGGGTTTAAATTTATATGTTTAAATTTTTGATGAGTCTATTTTCCATAGAAACAAATGGAAACATCATCCAGACCTCGTACTAAGAGATAATTAATTTTTAGTAAGCAAAGGTCAAAGCTGTCAAACAGCAGAATAGGGATAAATTTGAAGATTTTAATGTACTTTATTGGCTAAACTATAAATTCTGAAAATTTTATGGTGGAAATATATTTGAGTCTAGTTTCAAAAACATCAAGCGGATATTAATTTAGAATTTTTAGCTCAAGATATAAATAATTTATTAACTATGACTCAAGTGGATGACTTTGATATGAACATAAGTAAATAGTAGAATTATAGATAATATTACATATAAGCATGTTATATACATTAAGGATGTGGAATGGAGAGGAGGAGGAAGAAAATATATGAATATTCAACTAGCATGGGCTTTCTTTAAAAATAGCTAATTTGCATGTTTTAGGCTTAAGGACTAAATTGAATAAAAGTAAAATTTTAAGGGTAATTTTGTAAAATGTCAAAATGACCAAATTGCATGAAGTGAATTGTTTTATTGTCTAAATTAATATATTGAAATAAATTATTAATATCAAGTGGGTGTAGAGCTTTAATTACATTGTATGATGATATTATAAAGTGATTTTGTTAAATATTGATGTTAGGATCAAATTGTGAAAATGGTTAAAATATTAGGATTTGGCATTAAATTTCTATTTTATTAAGAGCTGTTTGATAGCCTAGAATATTTGGATAAATTATTAATTGAGGAAAATTAGTTGATTTGATAGATTAATTAGTTAAGGGACTAAATTGTAAAAGTTGTAAAAGTTGGGGTAATTATGTAAATTCAAAAATTGAAGGGTATAAATAGTGAAATGAATTGGAACTGAAATATATGCTAATGAATGAGTAATTTTATATTTTAGATCAAGATTTTGTAGATACTGTGAAAAAGAAAAATAGTGGAATAGTCATTGAACTCCTACAATTATTACAATTCAATTCAAGTAAGTTTGTATGGTTAAACTTCTATTTTTATTTATTAAATTGATTAATGGTATTATGTATTTATTCATATCTATTATTTAAAACAAAATTATTGTTAAATTATGAAATTGAATTAAATGTTCAAAACAAGTGGAACGCGAGATTGAGTACAATCGTTCTATAGCAAATGGTGAATTGAAGGATAAGACCATAACTGGGTTATGGCACTATGAACGTAATACCATGATTGGACTATGGTAGTGTTTATATGTAAGACTATAGCTAGGCTATGGCATTCTGATGATAAGACCATAACTGGGTTATGGCACTATGAACATAAGACCATGGTTGGATCATGGCAGTGTTTATATGTAAGACCATAGCTGGGCTATGGTATTCTGATGATAATACCATAATTGGGTTATGGCACTACGAATGTAAAGGATGAATTGACGAAAAATGTAAAGGGTGAATTGACAGTAAATTACCCAAGTAAACCGAGGTTCAGCATTTGTTGCGAACTTTCGTGTTTACTTTCTATTTATCTCTCATAAGCTTCTGTTTAGACTTTGGGCTTCTGAAAATGATGTACTCATATTCGTAATTCATTCTTCAAATGGTAAGATAACAAGAGTTGTTTTTGGATGATACATGTATATGAAGAGAGAATTATATGTGTCATGATATGTATATATATATCAATATCTTGATATGTTGATACATGGAAATTATGTAAATTGTGATGAGTAATAAACTCAAGTGTGATATGTTGATAAAATAAGTTTATCAATATTGAATTTATATGAAATATGTTCAAGTATGCTAACAAGTGTTGTTGTTGATGCTTAGACAAGTGCCAAGTTACTGGTTAAATGGTAATATGTTTATTATATGATGCGTTGAAGGGTAAGTGCTCAAATGAAAAATATATTTGTGCTCATGAAAGAGTGGTAAGTTTTAAGTTATGTAATTTCTTATAAAATGAGTTATCATGTGATTAATTCGAAAAAAGTCTATGTTTAAATGCACTAGCTTGTATCTATGGTTGAATGATATGCCTATGACTAATGTGTTATGCATATGGAATGAGTGTGGAAAGTAAAGAAACGCAAATGAAAATAAAGAAATTTTGGAAGAGTTAAAGTTGTTTAAAATCCTACTATGCTAGGAATATTATGTATAAGTGATCTTGTAGATTTATTCACTTAGTGAGTTGTTAAATATAACTTCATGAGTATTGTGGTAGCATTATTAGATTATTCTTAATTAGTATAAATTTCATGTTTGAAAAGAAATTATTATGATTAAAGTTTATACGAGCTTACTAAGCATTCATTGCTTATGTATTTGTTTTCTTCTACTTTTTAGATTATCGGAAGCTCAATTGGGTTGGAAGCTTGTTGAAGATATTATCATACCATCTATCGGTTCTATCGATATTTTCGAATGTTTTGATTTTGGTTATAATGACATATATAGGTATTTTGTTTAATGATGGCTTATATTTAGTGTGTTGAGTTTAGCCACTTATTTTGGCTTGTTTTGAATGTCTAGTTATGGCTTGTTGATATGTGTAATGTTGATTGTAGATAGACACAAAATTGGGTGAGAATGGCTTGTAAAATGGTCTATTTTCGTCCACACGGACGTGTGTCTCAACCGTGTGTGATACATGGCCAGGTGACACGGTCGTATGTCCTCTATATCTTAAATTTGCACAAAATAGAATGCTCACACTGCCTAGCACACAGGCGTGTGACTTGGTCGTGTGACCCAAGTCAGTATACTCACACGGGTAAGGACACAGGCTGAAACATGACCGTGTGTCCCTATTTTCAATACCCACACGGCTTGAAACACGAGCGTGCCTCCAAACCATGTGAGTCACACAGTATGGCCACGCGGCCGTATGACCCCTGCAGTGTTGGAAACTTTAAATATTTTCCAAAAATTTTCTGAGTTTTCGACTTAGTCTTTATGTGTTTCTAATGTGTAAATTTGGGTTTCTAGGGCTCGTTTAAGGGACAATATGTATGATTTTGATTAGTTTCAAATATAAATGCTAGATGAAATGAAATGTTTGATAATTAATTTGTAAACTCTGGTAATGTTTTGTAACCCTATTCCGGTGACGGATTCAGGTTAGGGGCATTACAGGACAACATGTTAACGAAAAAAATATTTAAATATAAATAAACGCATATAAAATAAAATCAAATAAAATGATTTATATTTAATTTGTCAGATATGAAAAACAGTGAAAACTGTAACAAAAATTGAAATAAAAGGAAGAAAAGAGATTCTACTAAATGTTGAGACCTGTGAAACATAGTTTCCTTAAGACAATTTCGACCTCTCCTACGATACTTGGAGAAACGTTAGTCAAAAGTCTCCCAGGATACAACAACACAAAGATCAAAGCAGTGGCACCTCTGCAGCGACCAACAAACGAATGTTGTCTTTTTCTATCACTGGAACGTTTGAAAAATTTGAAGAAGAAAAGAAGAGTTTTGAGAGCAACAGAAAATTGGTGTGAGAGAGTGGAAATCGAGCAAAGAATTCAGAAAAAGTCTTAGTCTTTTATAAGCATTTGGTATGGTGGAAATTTGGAAATATCCACAAAATCTGTCATTAAAGGATCAAACAAAATAAGATAGTGTCCTTATATAAACAGATTATGTCTGCTAAGGAAAAATAATTTTGTGTTGGGCTAAAATATTCGTAAGCCCATTTTAGTTTGAACATTTCGCGTCACCCACATAATGCGAGTGCGCCCTAACCCCATCGAGTTTGGACCTGTACCCCCCTGCATGCAAGGCAAGATTCCAAGCTTAATCATTCAATCAATGTGTGATCTAAGCTTTTCTTTTCCTCAAAAAATATTTCCAAGTAGCTTACTTTGAGCATCAATTTCTCATTCATCACTCAACCATTGTGAGCATATGATATACCGTTGTAACGATCTCATGGAGTAGAATAAGAAACCATAGTTTTATGATTCAACCCCCACCTTTACCTATTGAGAATAAGCCTCAAAGTTCCCATAAAATGTAATTTTTCCAACATGTTTTAGGTCCCGACCACCTCCGAGCAACTTCAAAATGATTTTAAGTTGTCTCTAAAGTCATTTAATTGTCCAAAACTTGTATTAGAAATTTTATAAAGTGTTTTTAAATTTTAAGCTTTAGCAAAATTCCAATTTCTCTCAACCCAAAAATCTCGATTTTGAGTCAAAGAACTTTGTTCACGTGTTTTATGATTTGTAAATGTCCATATATGTTCTCAAAGACCTAAAATAATTTATAATTGTACTTTTCTAAACTTTTCAAATTTGATTTAAAAAATATTAATATGTTGCAAAAACAAATATTTTATCAAAAGTATTTTTTTATCAAAGTTTGAAAGTGCTCCGATAGCACCTCCCATTCGCATCACAAGTCGAGATGGGTGAGGGGTGTTATAGCTAATTGGAAATTGATATGTTTAGATCACATTGCTTCTAATTTTCATACTTGATTGATGCCATTTGGTTGTGTTAATATATGTTATTAGGGATGTATTTAGTTATGATATATGTAGTAAAAGTCACATTGGCTCTATATTAACATAATTGATGGACGAGATTGTATGGCTTTTTTACCTGTATAATGCATATAAAAAAATTAAATACTGAAATGGTATGCCAATATTATTATTTACCAAAATGGTATGTTTGAAACAATAACACGGGGTGGAGCGAGAGAGATGGGTGGCACCCATGATTTTTCTGACACTCATTGAATCATCATTACAAAATGATGTGTATTTAAAAAAATTTATTTTTTAAGGGTGGAGGGGGAGAGA
This sequence comes from Gossypium raimondii, assembly GCF_025698545.1. NCBI lineage: Eukaryota > Viridiplantae > Streptophyta > Magnoliopsida > Malvales > Malvaceae > Gossypium > Gossypium raimondii. The sequence goes on from NC_068565.1 coordinate 37,213,174, forward strand.
TGGGCGACACCAGTCTGGTGCAAAAATACGGTCTGACTGGTGGAGGATGTTAGAGAGGCGGCACCAGACTGAAATGTGATAATCTAAAATATTCAGGGACCTAATATGTAAATTTTCCATTTTAATTAACTGCTAAAAAAGCTTTTAGGGTGCCGCCTGATAGTGTGGCGACACCAAACTTCAAAAAGGTTAAATTGCTTTATAAGCCCTTCTTATTTACTATTTTCTTTTATTCTCTTTCAACACAAAAAATAGAGACTTATTACCAATTAGCTCAAAAAAAATTTTCTACCAATTTTTTTAATCTAATTCCAATTGGAAATAATTTTTATTTATTTTTCAAAAAATAATTTTTTTGTTCAAATAATTTTTTTGTTTAAATTATTTTATTCCACTGTTCAAATAAATTTTTTTGTAAAATTATTATATGAAATACGGGACGGTCTAAATTTAGCAACACTCTTCCCCCAGGATCCATTTCGGGAAAAAAGATAATATGCAACTTCGAGCTGTCAATTATATCCTTTATGGAAATGGCAAACCAACTCGGAGAATTTCTGACACAAGTATTCAACTAGTTCAGACTTGTATAGTGTTGAGTTGGGACCGAGACAACAAAAATTCTTACACCGAAGATGTCTGTATTCTTTTGTTGAAGTAAGGACAAATGGTTTGATTCGAGATTTCCTAAGAATCAACTTAGTGAAATATCATATTTATATCAAAAAAAGAAATGATCCGTCAGGTTCAGGATTGATTTTTGATAATAGGTCAGATCGTACCAATAAAAATCTGTTTTATTCCAACACAAGGATCCAACAATCGTTTAGCCAAAATCACGAAGCTATTCATACGCTCTTGAATAGAAATAAGGAATCACAATCTTTGATAATTTTATCATCATCTAATTGTTTTCGCATGAGCCCATTCAATGATATAAAATATCACAATGTGATAAAACAATCAATTAAAAAAGATCCTCTAATTCCAAGTAAGAACTTATTATTTTATTTTATTCCAACAATTATTTGAACAAAAAAATTATTTTTCGAAAAATAAATAAAATTTATCTCTAATTGGAATCAGATTTTTTACAAAAATTCTTTTTGGAAGAAAATTTTTTTTGAGCTAATTGGTAATAAGCCTATTTATTTTTTGTGTTGAAAGAGAATAAAAGAAAATAGTAAATAAGAATGGCTCATAAAACAATTTAACCTTTTTGAACTTTGCTTTTTTTTAGAAGTCAATTAAAATGACAAATTTACATATTAGGTCCTTGAATATTTTAAATAACCACATTTCAATCCAATGTCGCCTCTCTCTCATCCTCCACCGGTCAAACTGTATTTTTGGACCAAACAATACTGGTGCCGCCCATCTCTCTCATCCCACCCTTTGTGATTGTTTCAAACATACAACTTTGGTAAATAATAATATTGACATACCATTTCAGTATTTAATTTTTTTATTTGCATTATACAAGTAAAAAAGCCAGATTGTATGGAATAGTTTTGATTTTAATAGTAAATTTTTGAGCTCGTAAGACTATTTATGGCGTGCAATTATAAGATGATATATATTATCTATATGGTTCAAGCGAAACATTGTTAGATAATATAAATTTAATATATAAGAAGAATAATTATAAATTATTAGTTACTAATATATGATGAGAAAACAAATAGATTATTAAAGGATTCGTAAAAGAAAGGCTTTTTTACCTACATAATACAAAAATAAAAAATAAATACCAAAATGGTATGCCACCCACATTATTTACGGAAATGGTATGTTGTAGGTGGTGGAGGGTGGTGGAGAGGCGACACCACCCTTGTTTTTTAGCCCAATCATTAGCCTGCTAGTAAAAAAAATTTAAGGGTTGAGGGCCTAGGATAGGCAGCACTGGTTTATACGGGTATGAAATATTCTGGGGGTTTGGCTGGTGTCTTTCTAACAAGCAGCACCAATCTGACGATTTGACTGGTTATACATGATTTCATGGGTTATGGAGCTTATAACCATGATTTTAGGGGTTGTAAAAACCCAATATTGTGTTGATTGTAAAAAAAAAAAGTAGCGAAGAGAGGAAGGAGATAGCAAAAAAAAAAAAAAAAGATAAGGGAAGATCGAAGAGAAAAAAGAGGGCTTAGCTTAGTAGAGAAGATAGAAAATAGAAGATAGAAGAGAAAGAAAATGCTAAAAAAAAGAGATAACAGCAGCTTAGTTTTTTAGGGTTTAGTTTTTTAGAGAAGTTAGAAAAGGAAGAAAAGGTAGGCATCCCATAACCCAATCAATATTGCTGACACACCACCCAAACCCCCAAAATATAAGTATTTCTATTTCAAACTCGCATAAATCAGTGCCGCCTATTCCAGACACTCAACCCTTAATTATTATTTTACTAGTAGACTAATGATTGGGTTGAAAAAACGAGGGTGATGTCGCATCTCCACCACCCACAATATACCATTTCCGTAAATAATGGGGATAGCGTACCATTTTGGTATTTATTTTTTATTTTTGTATTATCTAGATAAAAAAGACTAAAAGAAATCACGGTCACTAACATGACTTTTTATCTATTTCAAAATCGATGTTCTTCTTTTTTTTTCTTCAATTTTATGATGATTGTGTTTGCTCTTAAGTTTTTTTATATATAAAGATATTATAATCTAATAATTGACAAAAGAAATTACGTTCTATAATTTTTATTGTTTCTTAAAAACGATCATTGTCAGTGACGGAGCCAAGAGGGTTGGTAGGGCCCCAGCCCCCTTTAAAATGATTTTTTTATTTAGGTTTTTTATAATTTATAAGATTTTAAATTAGTAATGATAAAATTACACTTTACCCCTAAATTATAAAAAATTAATTTAATTCTTTAATAATTATAAAGATATAGACTATTAAAATGATGAAATTGTATATTTACTATCGTAAAAATATACAATTTAATTCCGCCCAAAAAAATTTTCTGGCTCCGCCATTGGTCATTGTTTATTCAATCTCCAATGCGATCTTATTGGAAAAATTTCTCTAATCAAATACCAAGGATTTGAAGATCCACTTAAAAAGATTTCAATTTTGGAATTGGATTCCATTTTTAATTTAGTGTTGTTATTTGATGTATTATATATTTGTATCTAATCAATGTTAAATGAATAGTAAATTTAAATTTTATAATTAACAAAAAATTAAGTATTAAATTCGTGAAAATTAAATTTTAACATTATTATTTAAAATTTATTAAAATTTTGAAACCCCACATAGCGGGTCACAATATTAGTTATAATATAATTTTAAAATACTTTAAATATACTAAAAATTTGATCATACACATATTTGTGAAAATTACGGATTTAGAATATAAATGTGTGTTTAAAAATAACATACAATAAATAATGAAATGCATGATTTTAAACTAATTGTAACATATGAAATATGTACATTATTAAAATAAAACAATAGATTAAATTAGGAGTAAAACGAAATTTAAACACATAAATACATCAAATAAATAATGGTTTTGTCAATAATTGTAAGTTAGGGATTTTTTACTTGAATAATATAAAATAAAAATAATATACTTAAATGGTATGTCAGAGGGATTATGTGCCGAAATGGTACATTCATGCAAGTGGAGAGTGGTGATAGGTAGCACCACCCTAAAATTTTGACAGCCTTGACTAAAACAAATTTAAAATAAAATGGAAATGCCTTGTAAATAGGCGGCACCAAAGAAATACGGGTCAAATACGACCCGTATACCACCAAAACCTGACCCGCTGACATTGAGGTGACAGGACCATTGGTGATGCCCAACAGGTAGGCGGCACACCCCTAGGTCATGCACAATAGATAGGCGGCATAGGACTGCAAATAGCAGTCCCCTTCAACGATGGCAGCGATGGGACATGACCATGGTATCGTAAATTGTGTTTTGGGGGCCTTACAATGGTCCCCAATGTCCCCATTTTGCCTTGAAAGTGGATGAAAGAAAAAAAAATTAGAAGAAGAGAAGAAGAAGAGAAGAAGAAGAGAACAGGAAGGGAAGGAAGGGGAAAAGAAAGAAAAAAAAGAGAAGCATGATAGAGAGAGGAGAAGGGGAAGCAAAAAAAATAGAAGAGAAGAAAAGGAAAGGAGAAGAGGTTGTGTTTGGGATTTAAGAAAAGAATTAGGGCTGTGTTTAGGGTTTGAAAAAAATTAAGAAGTTATATTTGGGGTTAGAAGGATTTGATATTTAAAAAAATCATAAAAAGTATTTTTTTTATTTAGTAATTTTTTTGTTATAAATAAATGTTAATTTTTTTGTTGTTTTTGATTTATTTCGAATTAATTTTTATTTTTATTTTTGTAAGGTATTATTTGGTTAAAAGAGCTATTAATGTATGCTTCTATTTATTTTATATTAGCATTCATAAGTTTTTTTAATGTTTATTCAAGTAAAAAGCCTATTTATGTAGAATCTTTTATGTTTTTTATGTAATTTATTTGTCATGTGTGTTTTAGGTTTATTAGATTTATTATGTTTTTAAATTAAAATAATAATAACAATATTCATATTTATTAGGTTTATTAAGTTGCCATAGTTTATGTTATGTTTCGATATATTTTTTATTGGCATATTATTTTATTATTTTAATATAAATTTTTGTTTTTATGTTGGTAAAAGATGAGACCATTGAAATGGAATTTGTGAATGGGACCATTGAGTTGGAATTTATGAGATATATTTATTTTGTTAATATAGTATAGCAAAAAATATGATGTGGACAAAACTATTTGGTATTTTTATAATGAAAAGCAATATATAAAATTTAGGTATTTTGATAAATATTTAAAATGCATCAAACTTAGAAATTAATTATCAAAATTTGTTTTCAAATTGTAGGTATCGAAATAAGTTCATCGATTAAGAACGATGATCACATATCAAACACAGTTAATAATATGATAATATATTGTCATTTGTTATTCACGAGTTCCCTCAAAAAAGTTCCATGTTATTTATGGAAATAAATTATGTTATAATAATTATTTTCTGGAAATTAATAGTGTCAGGGTCCGTACTGCACATTGAGGAGTCGGGTGAATGGTTTAGGATATCCCCCGAATGAATGACTGATGACATACTTAGCGTTAGCTGGATCCGGATCAGCAGCATTGATCCAGACGTTTGATTTGAATACGATTAACATCCACTTTGGTCGAGCGTTGGCGCCTGGAGACCCACACTTTTCATTTGCACTACACCAAAACAGGCTTTTAGCGGTGTTTTTAGCGGCGTTTGAATAAAAAACGCCACTAAAGATCAAGCATTTGCGGCGCTTCCCAGAAAGGGCCACAAAAAACCTAAACCCAACGACGCTATTTTCTAGGCTTTCGGGGATTTAGTGGCGTATTTTAGGAAGCACCGCTAATGCTCAGGGATTTAGCGGCGTTTTCGAGAAAGTGCTGCTAAAGATTAGGCTTTTAGCGGCGTTTTTTAGAAAGCGCCACTAATGCTCAGGGCTTTAGCGGCGTTTTTGAGGAAACGTCGCTAATGCTAGGGCTTTAGCGGCGTTTTTAGGAAAGCGCCGCTAAAGATCAGACTTTTAGCGGCGTTTTCTAAAATGCGCCGCTAGTACTCAGAGATTTAAAATAATTTAAAATATATGTTAAAAATGAAAAAATTAAAATACTATTATTTAAAATAATTTTAAACTTTTTTGGGTACATTACTGTTTTTTTAATTTATATATTAAATAATTTCTTATATAATCGTAAAATAGATAGTATTAATTTTAAAATATTGAATTAATTATTACTATAGTTTAGGGTTTTTGGTTTAGGGTATATGGTTTAGAGTTTAAGGTTTAGGTGTTACCATCTTAAGGTTTATGGATTATGGGTTTAGGAGTTATGGTTTATTAGTTTGATATTTTGAAATTTAAAAGAAAACTTCATTTGGTAGACACATAACAAAGAAATTGACAAAAAATTGTAATAGAATAATTAAATTCATTGAAATAAAAATATGGGTAAACTACACCCAATGTCACTATACTATTAGTGAATTTACATTTTGATCACTCAACTGCAAAAAGTTACAAAATAGCCACTTAACTATTTGAAAGTTTTCATGCAAATCACTACAGTATTAAGTTTTTTCCTTTATAAAGTCCGGCTAGTGAGTTCCAAGTAATGATTTGATAATTAGTATGGTGGATCAATACCCATTATCAAGTAGAAAAATATACCTTAGATCCAAGTAGAAGAATATCCAAATTTTAAGGTTTAAGGATTATGTGTTTAGGGATTATGGATTATGGTTTAAGGGTTGGGGTTTAAGATTCAGGGGTTAAGGGTTATGGGTTTAGGGGTTAATGTTTATGTTTTATGATTTAGGGTTTAGAAGATAAGGGTTAAAAGTTTAGAGTTTAGATTAATTGGTGTTTTTAATTTATATATTAAATATTTTCTAATATAATTGTAAAGAGATAATATTAATTTTAATATATTAAAATTATGATTATAGTTTAAATTATTTAAGAGGTAATAGATAAATTTTATATATTTTAAATGGTTTAGGATTTAAGGTTTACTTTAGATTTGTTAAATGATGAAATTTTATATAATTAATTAATGCTTTTATATTAAAAATATTTAATCTAAACCATTTGATATATTTAAATATTAGATTTAAAAAACATTAATAAATAAATAAATAAATGTAACAAATTGATACAGATAGGTAACTATCTATTTTGGATATATAAGACCAAATTATAACAAATAAATTAAAATGAAATACAAAACTAAAATCATTCCACATTGAACATCTAGCAAAATAGTTATATTTTAGTTAGGAAGAAATATCTCTAATAAAATGGAGATTAGATCGAAATGAATAATATAAAATCATGATTAACGCCTCAATCTTTAATAGAAATTTGATATGTGAGATTAATTGCTTACATTGGATAATTATAACTTAATAATTAATTACAAGATTTAATCATTTTTTATTATTAAAATATACGATATTTATTTTGAGAGTACTTGATTTTTTATAAAATTTAATTTATAAAAAATAATAAATGTTTTATAAAATCACTTAACTAATAATTTTTAACAGACAAAATAAAAAATTTTTAGCAGAGCAAAACAGCGTCGTTTTGTTCAAAATAAAATAATTTTTTACGGCGTTAAGCAATAGAGGCATTTTTTGTCAAAAAATTAAAAAATGGCGCCACTTATAAATTTTCCCCCCTGAAATCTTCCCCGCCTAAAATCCCTAATTTCCCCCTTGAAACCCCCAACTTTACAAACACACCATCCTTTAAAACTTTTAACTCCATGCCCATTGCTATGTTTTCTTCTTCCCTATATTTTTTTTTTCTGATGAGACTCTTAATCTTTACATACAACAGGTCTTTTCTTCCCTATATTTTTTTCTGATATTATATGTATATATATATGGAGTAGCAAAGTTTTGATTTATTATGGTATGGGGGGTTTTGATTTGTTTTCTAATGGGAAAAGGAAATGATAATTGACAGGAACTTTGTGATACTAGGAGGAGAGGAGGGGTTCCAAATGCTCGTTGATGCCTTGGTTTGGGATTCAGACGCCTTACGTTGTTGCATATTGCATCATGTTCCTTTAACTGGCCATGCTTGTCTTTGGGAATCATGGATCACTTAATCTCCTGGGAATGTTAAAATCAGAAGTAACTAATATTTCTCATCCATTTTCTAAGCATTTTCAGCTGTGTTTTTTTTTTTGTTTCTATTATAAATCTTACAGGCAGAGAAGGTATTCAACCAGGACATGTTTTTCAGGTAGACTGTCAAATATGTTGGAGAGCCAATGACCCACTTGAAATCCATTGCTTCCTCTGCGGTATTTCTTCTTCCCCGGTGCTGCTCTTCGTAAATCAAATTTAATGAAGATTTACTTAGATTTCTTCAATTTTGTTGATTATATCTTTGAACGCAGATTCATAATTAAATATCTTCGTTTTCGTTGATTATATCGTTGAAGAGCAGCTGAAGAAAAGCCTGTCTTCTGTTCAAATAAATGGAGGTGAAAGTTTAAATGTGCAACACAATAAGAGCTCTACTTCTGTTCAAATAAATGGAGGTGAAACTATAAATGTTGGAGTGGAGGTAGCTAATTCGGAAGTAGAATACATTGAATCTGAGAACTTAAGTGATCTAGAAGATGTTGATACATGTCTTAAGGTATAATTTACTTTCAGTTTACACTTCAATTTCTAATATTTGGTGTACTGTTTGCTGATTTGCATATATACCTATTTCAGAAGCTCTTACCTGGACTTGACTCTAAAGATTGGATTCTGGTTGTTGAAACACTCAATAATGTTCGTCGATTATCAATATTCCATGAGGAAACAATGCATAGTATGTTGTAAGTCTCCAATTCTTACTTGGTTATCTGACTAGAAAGACTAGAGAATCGGGTGTCTTAGATTTAATTTGACTAGTGCATTGTAAGTATGTGCTCAGAAGGGCTTGTTTTACAGAGTCAAGTTCAAGGGGTACTATGGTCGTAGTGTTCCACGTCTGGTAGGCAGTTGGGATCTGATATCCTTACTGCTATTTTATTTATCTGGAAGGAAGTCCATTTTTTTTTCCAGTCTTAATCATGTTCAATTTGTTTCATTGGTTTGGATGGTACCGTTGTTTGTTATATTTGCAGCAACATAGTTCATATAGATTTCTATTAACTAAGTTCATTTAAAGTAGTTAGCGTCTAGCTATATATGGGTCTTTTTGGTATATGTGGTTTACAAAGCTACTGTTTTTTTCCCTTTTTATCCCACCACTTTTTCATGCATACTGATGATTATTTGGATATCAACCTTTTGATATCCTTGTTCACTTATTTTCATGATTGTTTGCTTTATTTTATAGGATTTGATAGATGTCCTGTCGTATTTTATGAATTTCCTTTTTTTTATTCATTTGATTTTATCTGGGTGTTGAGGGAATTAAAGAATATGGAATTGACAAATTGATACAAGTAGCTGCATCCCAACTAAGCGACCAGCTCCCAGAGTCACGGGAGGCTGCTCGAACCCTTCTTTTGGAGCTGCAAACTGTATATGAGAAGTCCTACGGTCTCTCAACTGTAGTATCTGAGAATCCAAAGATGGGCTCTTCGGAGAACTTTTGTCTGTCAAAGCTCTCTCCTTTAAGTGCACAAGCAGTGCTTTGTGTGACAACAAACATCGCTCGGGAAGGTCTCGTTATTGATTCCTAACGGTGAGCTTTATATCGACCATATATGAGTTTGTAGCAAGTAATGTCTTCTTTTTAATTTTGGCCACAAATATATGAGCTTTAATGAGCAGAGTCTACAGTTACCTATTATTGTTTTGGCTTTGGTTTTGTCTTTTTTCCTTGTAAATTCTCTTGAATCATCGTCTCCCATCTTGGTTAGGAAATTAGTCGGATTGGAATTGAAATCGAATTAATGATATTCTTTGCATATGGTTCCCGAAAATAGTATACATTTGCTTCAGCTTTCCTTCTTCTTTTTTTGCGCTTAATCTTATAGCTGAATGTTCTATCATATATGTTACATAATACAGTGTATACATGCTCTGAACTGATGACATATAATGGTGTTATTGTTTGCTAGTCTAATTTATTAAATCTTCACTCTCTATTTATATATATATATATTTAGAAATGAGGTATGATGTTTTAAACATATGACAAGAAGTTTTAATTTTTTTAATATACTTGTATTATATATAGATATAGATATATGTATGTATCTAATATACCCATGTTAAATCTGGGTAACGTGTCTAAGAGTTTGGGTTTAGTTTAGAAGTCTTTATCATATGTTCACGTCTTTTTAACATCTTTAACGTGTCTAACGATATAGATATATATGTACGTATGTATCTAATATATATATTTTATTTTTAACATCTCTCTTGTTTACCAAGTTTGTTGGTTTATCTGATCATTTCGTTTTGCATCCTTTAGATATTGAAGGTGTAGCAGAGGATTCAATCTCTTCAAGCTGGAAAAGCCAAGGCTTAGCACTTCTTCAAGTGGAATGTTATTTAATGTTTCATTCCATGGTCGTTTATATTAGTCAGAACTTGAATTTGGAGTTATTGAAATAGGGTTTTATAGCTACTTTGTGTACTAGCTTCTTTAACCATGATTATTAATTATTACGTGTTTTGTAGCTTCTTTTATAATTAGCCGAGTTAATATAGATCAGACAAACTGTGAGGTAGATTGCTCATTTATTTAAACATAATATTTAAATTCTAAATTTAAATTCATTAATTTTTATATTTAGTTTTAAAGTTAAAATTTTAATAGAAAATTTAATTTAATTAATATTTTTTATCCTTAATATATATATATTTTAAAGTTTAAGTTTCAAAAACAAAACATAATATAATATTTATCATAGAAATAAATATTATTTAATTAAAATATTTTTTAAAGGTCATGTTTTTAGTGGCGTTTGTAGAAAAAGCGCCTCTAAAGGTCTTGTTCTTTAGCGTCGTTTATGGAAAAAGCGTCGTTAAAGGTCATGTTCTATAGAGGCGTTTGTGGGAAAAATGCCGCTAAAGGTCTTTATCTTTAGCGGCGTTTGTAGAAGAAGCGCCGTTAAAGGTCTTGTTCTTTAGCGGTGTTTTTGAGAAAGCGCCGCGAAAGGTCTTGTTCTATAGCGGCGTTTGTGGGAAAAGCGCCGCTAAAGGTCTTGTTCTTTAGTGGCGTTTATTTCTAAAAACGCCGCAAAAGTTAGCGGCGTTGTCAATAGCAGCATTTTTTGCGACGCTACTATAAGCACCGCAAATACTAAGCGCCGCTAAAGGCCAAAAAACGCTGCTAAAAGCATGTTTTGGTGTATTGTTGCCGTGTGGGGAGTGCATTGTCACTTTAAAGGATGTTGCACTGCAACTTGGGCTCCCAAGCGACGAGAATGCGATAATGGGCGCAAGTACAATATTTGAGTCGGAAGCCCTTTGTTATAACCTACTAGGAGTCTCGCCCAGTGATGTTAAGTCAAAATTTACGAGTTTGAGATTTCTATGGCTGAAAGCCAATTTTGAGCATTTATCAATTAATGCCACTAAGCAGGAGGTGATGAGCACAGCTCGAGCGTACATTATGCATATTATAGGAGGTGAATTGATGCCAAATACAAACAACAACAGGGTTCATTTGATGTATTTACCCCTATTAACTGATTTGCAGAATGTTAGCTCTTATAGTTAGGGTTCCGCAGTTCTGGCTATGTTGTATCGTGAGCTTTGTCGGATGACAAAGCCTTCTGCTATAGACATAGGCGGATGCCTCATATTGCTGCAGTTTTGCTCTATTTACCGGATGCGATTCTTGGCATCGGTTAGTCACCAAGCATACGTTTTCCACTAGTGAATAAGTGACACAATTTTACTTGTTATAGCAATTAATTGACATATTTTTTTTTCTAATAATACTATTCTAACGATACTATTCTAACATGTAATTTTTTTTCGTAGATGGAGTACCAATTCGGGTATCAGGAGGTCATACACTGTTTCGATATACCGTTTGATGATTGAACAACATGCTGAGGAAGGGGTAAGGTAATCCAATATTCATGACATGCAATTACTTTGTATATCTTACTCGAACCGTGTTAAAATTTAACCATGTTATTAATTGTGCAGTTCATATAGATGCCGTATCGGAGACCGGAAATTGCGGCTGTTATTCCCTCGTCTGCCCATATTCATTGACAGCTGTGGTGCATTAACGCATGCATTATCAATTTCCAGACAGTTGAGTGGTATAACGATGATCGAGTACTCTAGCAATTTGGTTGCATACAGTATATTCCGGCTCTACCAATGTAGTTGGGGAAGTTCCATAGGATAAACAAGAGAGGAAAACATGGAAATAATTGGGGGGTTGTAAACCAAAAATATATTGCAGTGTGGGACAATCGGATGGCGCGAAGACCTCAGATGGATATTGCTTTTGATTTGCAACCATCGTTAGAGTACATATAGTGATACTCCAGTACAGGAAAACCATATTTACTTGGTAGGCAATTGATTGTAGTCCCCCCGCATATGCATCGACTTGGGGCATATGAGCTAAAGCCAAAGCTAGAGCCCGAGCCTAAACTTGAGCTAGAGCCCGAGCGGTCGCATACCCATTATAGGGATAGTTTTTATCATCCGGAGTTGTGGGTCAATGATTATTTCCCGGGCTCGTCAAGACATGGATATCATTCTAAGTTTGATATCTTCAGTCTACTACCACCGCAGTATAGCACTCCTCTCGGCTCGTATGCACTGCATTATTCCACTCCTCTTTGCTCGTATCTACCGCAATACTCCTCCTCCCGGATCGTATCCACCGTAGTACTCCACTCCTCCCGGCTCAAGTTCATCGATGACTTTCGAGGCATATGATTTTTCTTCTATGTTTCGCATACCTCCACCTGCGGGTGAAGAGAATGTTGATCACCGAGATCACCCGCAACGTGAACGTTGGCCCTCACAAAAATATACCCCTAGGACCACACCATCAAACCATCAATTTTAGGGGTCTGTTGTAATTTAAATATTACAAAGTTTATAGTTTTTTAATTCTACAAAATTATAAATGAATAAAAGACAATTTTTATATTTATTTAAATATATTAATTGCAACATTATAACTTGGAACAAACTCTGTAATATGAATAAACTTTGTAATATAAATTAAATACATTACAATATTAAAATGATGAACAAACTTTGCAATATAAATTAGATACATTATAATATTAAAATGATGAACAAAATTTGTAATATAAATTAGATACATTACAGCATTAAAACGAGGAACAAACTTTGTAATATAAATTAGATACATTACAACATTAAAACGAGAAACAAACTTTGTAATATAAATTAGATATATTACAACATTAAAACGAGGAACAAACTTTGTAATATAAATTAGATGCATTACAACATTAAAATGAATAACAAACTTTGTAATATAAATTAGGTACCTTAGCTCAATTCCTGCCCAATCGTGACGATTATCCAATATGGTAGTTTTGCTGCGGGCATTTACTCCGATTATGACCAGCTAATCTGCATAATCCACAAAGCTTATCATCAGATTTCTCCCTAATGTCCATTTTATTATAGATTCTAGATGATTGCAGATAACCTTTCGGATTTCTATACAATGTTTTTTCTGGGACAAGCTCGAAAGTCGTTGAAGGCACCTCCTACGTAGACAGGTCAGGTAGGACAGGGAACTCGTTCTCCCAAACACGCAACGCACGCTCGAGGGTGTACACATTATCGATAAATTGTTCAACATTGAGCAAAACTTTAGCACAAGCTGCCACGACATGTGCACATGGATAATGAAGTGTTTGGAACCTTCTGCAATCGCACCGTCTATTTAGGAGATTAACTCCATAGGGCCTAGGTGGTATATCGGGTTGACGACCGATGGTCTCTGTAACTCGAAACATTTCAAGATGTCGTGAATATACTTCTACATTCATCGACCTCGCCATCCGACGGTTTGCAACCATTGCATCCCTGACATCTTCGACAAATACGTATCCCATATCCATCTGGTTGATTTGTTGCTGCCCCATTCTTGGCATCAAGGTAGCCAACCTGTAGAATGTAGCTGAGAAGATAGATGAAATCGAAAGATGTCATGTTTTCATCAACACGGAGTTAATCCCCTCCGCCAAGTTAGTGGTCATATGACCATAGCGAAAGCCCTCGTCAAAAATTTGATCCCATTGCCAGGGCTTCATGGTACCCAACCACTGTCAAAAAGATGTGTTCATTTGACCTTCCATGTCACTCTTAAGCCGAGTCATTCTTTGTTGAAAAATGTATGGTTCTAGCTCGTGCGCTGTGTATGTATTAAGAAAAGATAAGTTACAGTCTCACCTTAAAATATTAAAACATATATTGAAAAGATAAGGTTATCATTTACTCATTCTCACAACTTGTCTCCGCCAGTCTGCATTCTTATAATCTCGATGAAAGTTAGCTACGATGTGCCAGATGTAATAAATGGATCTTTATGGCACATCGGAACGCCTAATGGCAACAATTAATTATTTCCCTCTATCGGAGATGATGCAAATATTATCGTTGCTAATAACATACCTCTGGAGGTTCGTAAGGAAGAATTCCATGATTCCATGTTCTTTTTATCTACTATGGCAAACACTATTGGGAGCATGTTCTTGTTCCCATCTTGAGCAATCGAAAGAAGTATGATCTGTGTATATTTTTCGTATAGCCAGGTCTCATCTACTTGCACAAATGGCTTGTAGTAGGGCAATGCGTCTACACATGGATCAACCGTCCAGAACATTCATTGAAAAATTATTTTTCCCAGTTGTAGTTAGTCATTCGAGCTGTAATAAATTCGTGTCTGTAACTCAATGACAGTCCTCGGCACGTACTTCCGCATAGCAGCTATCCATCCCTGTAGCTCATTGTACGATGCATCGAAATCCCCGTACAATTGTTCAGTTGCCATCTGTTTAGCTATCAACGTCTTTCGGTATGATACTAGATACTAGAATCGTACTTGAATTTCGGCAATCAGTACCAAAACTTTAATGGTCTGCATGTCATTCACCATTGGCATGATGCAGTTACAGATAGTTTTAGAATCAAGTTTTCGATGATCTTCTGTCATACGTGTTGACGTGCATGTGTGAGGCCAAACAAATTTTTGTATCTTTCATATTTGCGACTTCTAAATAAATGCGGCTCGTACCTGTCAATTGCAGCCTTATGTCGACTTCCAACACTCCCTAATATATAATGTCAGTTTAAACATAGTGACTTTGTAGTCCACTAATATATTTATGCTATACCGCTTAATGAAAAATATGCACTATTCCTTACTTTCAAATCTCTGGCCCAAGAACAACTCCTCAAGATTGGAATCTACGGCTAGCTAGTGGGCAGGTAGTATTTTAGGGTACTCCGAAAACTCGATTGTATGCGCCGTGTCGGGGTTTATGAGCGGCATGTGTGCCCCAAGATTATTGTGTATCACAATACGTCGAATCTGGTTCTGGACTGAAGATGCGTTAATGTTTCCATCGTCATTCACGCCTTCATCGTCAAAGTCATCCGGGACCTCGTCCACATCAGGATCACTATCACTATCGACCTCGTGATCACAAGGATCACTACTATCGTATCCATCATCACCAACCACATCAATATCAAGTGTAACATTAAGATCGATGTCGATCCCACGTACAATCGATTGATTATCAACGTACGATATCGGAGCCACCATACACGGTGCATTTTGGTCACTCCGATTCCCACAATAAAGAGCGACCATTGTCTCCACGTCTTCACCGTCTACAAGTTCCATTTCGGTGAATTTGATGAGACCTGTCGAAATTGGAAATTTGTAGAAAAGTTTCGAGATCCTTCTCCCATAACAACTAACAATTTTTGCACTAATTATTTCTTTCATATCATCAAACGAAACATTTCTATTAAATCTCATTGCTATTTGTTGGTGACATTCAAATATACATCCAACCGTTGTTGTCAAGATTACTCCATCGAAATAAACACATACGAAAAACTGATTATCCATCTTCAATACTCAATCTGTTAAAAAAGAAATAAAAATTTTCAAAACAATTTCGAACAACAAAAAAAAATTACTTATATAAAAAATTTAATGAATAAAAAGAGACCAAAAATATATCAATATGCAAAATTTTTCATTCATAAGCTCGGACTTTTTAGTTCTCATTTTGTACATGGATAACATTTATCTTTACATTTAACCACTTAAATTCATTTCTACTTTTTCTTCCATCTCTGATTTTGTATCATCTCCTGGGAAATTCTCTATATTAAATTTTGAATTCTCTTCAAATTCATTTTCTACAATCCAATTTGGAAATTCCTCAAGATCTTCTTCTTCTTCTTCAATCTTCATAACAAGTATTGAATTTAGAAATTCTTTTGGTAATCTCCTAACAACTAATTTATCCATCCATGGTATGTCAAACACATTTTGCTTCTCAGTCAACTTTCGCGAACCTATACTTTATCTCGCTATTTTCCTTACTCCATAAGAGATTATAAACTTCACGAAGTATATAACTAGATTCCAATAGGTTCGTGGTACCAATGTATTCCAAAATTGGTCTAAAATGATTTGATGCTCCCGTTCTATTAAGGTCCCTCTAAGGGTCAAGTATTGTACTTTATTCTTTCTAATTAGTTTATGACCCTTTCATAACACTTCTTGCATCTTTTGATTTACGGTAATAAGGTGTTGAACGATGTCTTCTTCTGGTTTCATTCTGTAATCTTGCAATTCTCTCATCATCTTATCAACTTTCTCCATTTGTGCTAAAGTTATTATCTCATCAGGTAATATTAGTTTTATTACCATTTCTACCAATATCTATGATAGAAAATATTTTTATTTCGATTTTCAGTATTTATCTATTTTTTTCGGTGTTATCACTAACTAACAATTACTTTATAATAGTTACTAGCAAAATAGCTTTCAAATATATTAAAAATATTAAAACGTAACATTCATAACCTAACAAATCACAATAAACCCTAAACAAATAATTAACCTAAACACAAAACTTACTAACAAAAAACTTTAAAACTTTAACATAACATTCATAACCTAACAAATCAATAAACAAAATAACTTTAAAACAAAACATAAAACTAACAATAAACAAATTATATAATACTAACAAAATAATTTATTCTCATCATAATCCATTCTCTTTAAAAATAAAAATAAAAATAAAAATACATTTTCTTTCTTTTTTCTTCTTCATTCTTTCTTTATTTATTCTTCCTCTCTTATTCCTTATCTTTTGCTATTTTTTTTAACCGACCTTTCTTCTTGAACCAGACGATTAAATAGGAGTGTAAATTTAATACACTGGTGCCGCCTATCAAATAGGGGTCACCAGTGCCGCCTACCAGATAAGGGCCACTAGTGCCGCCTACCACACCCCTGCATTATATCCGTATGTATGTATATGTATATATATATATATACGGGTTCATACCAGCCCGGTATAAATGTGGTGCCGCCTATCAGGTAGGCACAACTATTAAAATGATATATATATTTTTTAATCAAGGCTGTTAGAATTTTAGGGTGGGCATGAATGTACTTAAGGGTGAGCATTCGATCGAATCGAATCGAAAATTTTCGAGTTAATCGAGTTTCGAATCTCATTTTATCATCCTAACTTTATTTGAAGTTTTCTCAAATCGAGTCGAGTGAGATGGAATTCGAATCGAATCGAATCAAATATATTTGTTCGAGTTAAATTTTAAAAAATAATTTTGGGTCCTTATAACCACTGTCACCCATCGTAATAAAATTTGTCCACCTTAATCAAATTTTTTATTAACTTTCATCGCCTTATAATTTATTTATTAATTTTTTATATACTGGTTAGCTTCTTTGCTTGCTTAGTTGTTTCAATTATCTTCAGATTCTTGTCACTATGTATTTTGGAATTTAAAATATATTAAATGTAAAAATATATTTTTAATAAAAGTTATTTTAAAATAAAATATGAAATTGATACCAATATAAAATTTTAACACGAATATTTTATGGCATAATTAATAATTCAATTTTAATATAAATATTCAATATGACTAAACAATTCAATAATATAAATAATATAAAATGTGAAATTTAATTTAATAATATAAATGGTAGATATAAATAAAATTATTACTATTTATGTTTAGTGAATTTTTTTTGGATAATTTTAATTTTTTATTTGAGAGTAAAGGGTGAGAAGTAAAAGTTTAGGGGGAAAATAAAAAGTTTTGGAGAATAAAAGTTTGAGGGAAAGTAAATAGGGGGAGTAAAATTTTGGAGGGAAAATATTAAAAAAAAAATTGGAGGGGGGAGGGTTTGGGGTAGATGAGTGGTGGGATGGGAAGGGAATAAAAGTTTTAGGGAAAAAGTGGGAGGGAGTAAAAATTTTGGGGAAAAATAAAAGGTTTTGAGGGCTTTGGGGAGTAAAATTTTGAGAAAAAGTAAATGGGAGAGTAAAATTTTGGTGGGAAATGAATTTTGGGTAGATTGGGGGGTTAGGAGGGGATGGAAGTAAAAGTTTTGGGGGGAAAGTGGGAATGAGTAAAAGTTTTGAGGAAAAAGTAAAAAGGTTTGGGAGTTTGGCGTAAAAATGTAAAATATTATAGTTTGATATTCGAATTATTCGAGTTATTCAAATTCGAAAATCCAACTCGATTCGAACGCGAAATTTGAAAAAAAAAATCGAGTTGATTCGAATAACTCGATTCGTTTAACTCGAAATTCAAATTTTTTTCAATTTTTTCGAGTCGAATCGAATTTTGCTCACCCCTAAATGTACTATTTCGGTACATAATCCCTTTGACATACCATTTTAGTATATTATTTTTATTTTTATATTATTCAAGTAAAAAAGCCGTGAGTTAATGCCTAATTGATTTATGATACCAAATTAATTAATAACATTATTAATATATATAATTAATTGAGATAATAACTTGTAAATATTAAAATAAAAATATATAAAATTCATTAAAATGAGAATTAAATTTTTATTAATCTTATTAGTTTTGATTCAAATCTCACCTTATATATTTTTAATTGATTTTTGTAATGAAAAAATTTAAAATACCCTTAAATAATATAACTTAATTTAATTATAAATAAATATTTTCGTAATTTTTTAATCGGTTAAGAGTAAGCAGTAGATGAAAAATAAGGAATTAGGGACAAAATTTCTGTTTTGGGTTTTCCAAGATTGCCTTATCATAAAAGGGACACGTGTTGTCGTGCGAAAAGATTTCGTTCAACAGCTAATTACTGCACCTTGCAGTGACAGATGACAAACTCAAATGCAAAAAAAAAAGGATAAACGTAAAACGACATGATATAACAGATAAAACGACATTGAACTTCCGTGAATACCTCCTTTAGAGAATATCTTTTCCCGTAGCCCATAGCTTATTGAAGCTCCTGCTTGCTTTCCTTTGCTTCAGCAGAGCGACACAAACGAAGAAGAAAAGAAATATAATAAAATAATTTCAAAATTATTTATATAAATATGGCGTTTGGCGCCAAAAAGGTGGGCCATGTGGTCTCTGGTATTGGTGGCAACGGAATGGGCCAGATTTTGGCCGCCATGGCCGCCGCACTCTTGATTCGCTTGTTCTCCGGGCCTGGCCCAGCTAGCTTGCCGGAAGATGAAACCTGTGAAGAAAACGACTCCGTCAACGGAGATGATGCTCCGCCATCAGCTGGCAAAGTTCTTCCGGTCACCATAACGTGGAGGAACATCACATGTTCCCTCTCCGATAAACACTCAAAATCAGTAAGTAAATAGTAGTAACAGTTTTCCTCTGTTTTTTTTTCCCTTTAATTCATTTATTGTTATGCATTTTTGCCTGGCTTCTAAGAAGATGCAAAAGGAAAATTGAAAACATATTTGAGCTTCGAATTGAAACTGGAAATGGTAGGACTTGTTTGTCTTTTAAATATGATAGTTATTTATTTTACGATAGGTTCGCTTTCTGCTTAAAGATGTGAGTGGAGAGGCAAAACCTGGAAGATTACTCGCCGTAATGGGGCCATCAGGATCAGGAAAAACCACTCTGTTAAACGTTCTGGCGAGTCAGATTTTGGCATCACCGCGGTTGGCGTTGTCAGGTCTTTTGGAGTTAAATGGGAAGCCCAGTTCAACTAAAGCTTACAAGTAATGACATTATTAACTTTGAAATCATTAGAAGTGTAGTTTATATATGGGTTTGATGGCATTTATAAGACTGTTTGTTGGTTCTTGTAGATTTGCTATGTTAAAAATTTGAAAATCTAGGGATGAGGTATAAACCTATAATAATTGAGTTGAATATGTGACTGCTAGCACTATAAAATAATATATAATATATAATCACAAGGTAAAAAGTGTTAGGTATCCCATAATGATAACAAAAGGATGTGAGTATTATAATCTTAATAGACTCATGACATAAATATGTTAGATTCTTATAATTACGGGAACATTCATGATGGGAACTACCTATGTGAGTAGGAGTGTGGTCGCTTCTAAGAGCTTAAGAGTTTGGCTCTGACAACACTCATGAAAAGAGGTTACATATACATGACCGTAATACTGTGCATTGATTGGTGTTGGAATTGTTGTGTGGGATGTGTTCGGTTAGTCAAATGGAATAGCTGGTTCAAAGCATAATTTACCATGCAATTTCGATTAACTTGAACATGTTTTCACTAAGTGAAAATTTAATCGTAAGACATCTTCATTTATGCAATCAATTTTCAAGATTATCAAAATCTAGAAGCGACCCAAAAGTTATGCCAATTGGTTATTAGCTAAAAGTTGTCACTATTTATAGTGATGAGTTATGTCTCTTGTTACTAAGAGTTATGTTTCTTAATTATTAATAAAGAGTCATTATTATTCAAGTAGACTCTATTGATAATTATGTTTATTATTAAAAGATGTGATTATCCATTGGATAAAAGAGACATAAGAACTCTCATAAATAGGAGTGAAATTTCATTTGCATGTACACCAAAAAGACATGGAAGTAAAGTTTCTTTCTATTCTTCCACCATCTTTTATATTGTTAAATTCTTTATGGAAATTGATATCCTTACTGTGCTCCGCTGAGTGCTCAATGGATTGTTTCTGTCAAGTGCAAAACGTAAATAGTCATTGGATATCTTTGAGATTCATTTGCCGTAACTCTTTTGCACATCATAATATAGATGGGGCAAATAGAATCTTAAAGAAAGTGACATTGATACACGCCTTGAAACCTGTGTTAATTTCTCATGAGTTCATTTTTATCCCCCACACACTAACTTTTTGATGGCATTTCTAAGACTGTTTGTTGGTTCTTGTAGATTTGCTTATGTCCGACAGGAGGATCTTTTCTTCTCCCAGTTGACAGTTCGAGAAACATTATCTCTTGCTGCAGAACTTCAGCTTCCAGAGATATCTTCCATAGAAGAGAGAGATGAATATGTGAACAATCTCTTATTTAAGCTAGGCTTGGTAAGAATAACTTGATTTCTGTATGCTGGAGATATATGAAATTGTGAGGCTTGCAGACATATTACTTTCATTGTCTTAGCTGCCATTTGCTTTACATAATAATTGAGAGATAGAGAAATTAGCTGCTTCACTGGAACCTATCAGCTATGCTACCACCCTATATTACTAATTGTATGATCTTTGCTTTTGGGTTAATACAATGTGGTAAGAAAGAGGTTTGCTCAATTTATAGTCAATTATCATTAACATTTTTATCCTGATACAGTTTTTCTTTCTGGGTGATCTTGTTATTCATTCTCTAAAAGGTCAGCTGTGCCGATTCAATTATTGGTGATGCCAAAGTTCGTGGGATCAGTGGTGGTGAAAAGAAACGCTTATCATTAGGTTGTGAACTGATTGCAAGTCCATCTGTCATATTTGCTGATGAACCCACAACTGGTATGCATGATTAAGCATATTGTAATCTTCTTGTAAGATAGCTCTTGTTACTCAATCTTTTTCCTATGTTACATTTGATCACATTATTTCTAACTGGTTTCTGAATGCTTAACAAAAACCATCCATCATGATAATATCTATGCTTGATTAATTGCCTCCTCAGTAATTCCGAATTGCTATCATCTGGTAATGTATGTCAGACACCTAAGAAGTATTGATAGAGCATGTGGGGTGCAAAGAAAAAAAATGTAGCCGAGAGTGATAATTTCCTGAAGTTCTTCATAAAACATCCAGAAGTGACAATTTCACATACCATGCCATGTCCAAATCAATTAGTTGCAACCTTTAATGTAGAATAATCAGGGTTTTCCTGTGAGGTTGATCTCAGTTTTTCTAGGTAATCTTGGAACACTTAACTAAAACCCATCTATCATGTAATATCCATGATTGCCCAATTGTGTCCTCAGTTATTCACAATTTGTATCCTAAAGAACTAATCTTAGACTCCTAAGAAGCAATGATATAGCATGTGTGGGGTGCAAAGTACAAAATGTAGTTAAGAGTGCTACATT
The DNA here is from genome assembly GCF_025698545.1 of Gossypium raimondii. Lineage (NCBI taxonomy): Eukaryota > Viridiplantae > Streptophyta > Magnoliopsida > Malvales > Malvaceae > Gossypium > Gossypium raimondii. The sequence goes on from NC_068565.1 coordinate 37,235,301, forward strand.
TTGGAAGTTCTTCATAGAATTTGTGCCATTTATAGAGCATGAACAAGACAAAATTCGATTTTACATACCGTATCATGTCCAAATCAATCAGTTAGACCCTAAACCTGAATTAGTGTATGGTCATTAATATTTTTACCAGAGTTGATTTTGGTTTTCCAATTTCTTCTTGTGTATTCAGGACTTGATGCTTTCCAAGCTGAGAAAGTAATGGAAACTCTCCGCCTGCTTGCACAAGATGGTCATACTGTAATTTGCTCAATACATCAGCCTAGAGGTTCGGTATATGGTAAATTTGATGACATTGTGTTGCTAACAGAGGGCACACTTGTTTATGCTGGCCCAGCACGTGATCAGCCGCTGGAATACTTCTCCAGATTTGGGTTGTTATCAAACTTTGCTCCTGTTAATTATGGAATGCAATGTCTGCCTGCATGCTATGGTTCTTTATTCAGTCTCAATAAATTTAATTCTGATTGTCTGATTTTTATTGACTGCGACTTGTGAGGAAGAGACATGTAAATATCTTCTGTTTAAAAATATTTAACCTCTGAAAAGGTGCATTGTTGGGTTTAGGACTAAACTTATCCATCAAGTTTACCTGCTAGGAATCCCGATTAGCATCAATATTACTTGTATGCTGGATGAGATTTCTAATGTAACTCTAGCACTCCTATTATGCTTGAAATGTAGCTGCATGTGTCCACATCAGTCAGCTTAAGGAAAAAGAGAAAAAGAGAAAAAATAGATATTGCCATGGCCTCATCATTTACCAATATACCGTTAATGTGTGATACTGACGCATCCCTTCGCGCATGATCTTGTGGACTAGTTATATTTTTCATTTTGTTTATGGAAGTGGATGATCTAAATATTCTCTTTCTCTCTCTCTCTCTCTCTCTATATATATATATGTTGTTTCATTGATATCATAATTAAACGGCTTTGAGGATCATGAGCTGGTTTTTTTCCCCTCTGCTTTTGTTTGCTTTAATAAACAATCTATTATTTGAACTCTGCATCTAGATGGAAATTATCTTACAACAAAGTACCAGAATCTGAAATGATGAGACTTATTCTTGAATATTGATTAATCAACAGGTACCAGTGTCCAGATCATGTAAATCCTGCTGAATTTTTGGCTGATCTTATATCCATTGACTACAGTTCTTCTGACAGTGTCTACTCTTCTAAGAAAAGAATTGATGCTCTCGTTGAAGCATTCTCAACACAGTCGTCAGCAGTTCTTTATGCCACTCCTCTTACTGGAAAGACTGGTCCTAAGCAGGGCATGAAGTTTGGCAAGAAAATCGCTGCTAAGAGGAAAGGGGGATGGTGGAGACAATTCTGGTTGCTTCTAAAACGTGCATGGATGCAAGTTGGTTTTTCTACTATTTAGTATAATTTTATGTCTATTTAGTTTTTATTTGATATCTTTAAGGTTTAAGGACATGATAGAATATAGGAACAATCATTCCCTTAAATTCATTGGTTTGATTAAGAAATTGTCGTAATTCATTTGTCTGATATTTAGCTGCTTCATTTTACCCAGTCTGGCCAAGCATTCTAATGATGTAATCAATTTCTAACATCCAGTGTTTTATTCATTCCCTGAAGCCAGAACAACAATGAAAAAAATAAAAGTCCTAAAATCAATAAAATCATTGTATAACATGTTAGTCTCCTTTTGTGAGGTTTTTTTCATACAAGTCTTGCTAATTTCATTTTTCTTTTACTTTGTGTGGCTGTGTGTGTGCATGTATTCAAAATGATCATAACTTCTGTTCCTTTTTATTCATTGACAAAATGGTTGGCCAGGCTTCTCGTGATGGACCAACAAATAAAGTTAGAACTAGAATGTCAATTGCATCAGCTATAATATTTGGATCTGTTTTCTGGAGAATGGGAAGATCTCAAACGTCCATACTAGACAGAATGGGTTTGCTTCAGGTATGAACCCTTTGGTTTCCTTAAAATTATTGCTCTCTTTTCTGCTATAAAATCGCGACCATGCAATTTTTGTGGTACATGAAGTCCCTTTGATCCTACTCTAGGCTCGGATTTGTGTTTTTCGTAAGAAAGTGGACCAAAATGAATGGTTCAAGTGTTTTTGATAGGGGAGGTCAGTGGAGGGGAATTAGATAAGTGTGGAAGGTATTGAGGACAATTTTTCTTTCTGACCATGCCAGAAACTGATGCACCTGATAAATGGAAATGAAGCCATTTGAATTCTATACCCTCGATAAAAAGGGTTTTTAGGTTATTATGATTATTATATTATTTTTATTTTAGCAGTTTGTTCCTCAATTCCAGTTGGTAGTTCAGGTAATGAAAAAACTGGCTAATTTCTAGCTTTTGCTGGCATTGGACCTCCATCCTCTTCCTATTGTGCCATAGCTCAAAGGCACTCTTGAGACCACATTCTAACTCCTGAAACTAATGAACCATACCCCTTCCTAAAACTTTATTCTCTGTTGTTCTACAAAGTATATGATGTTCTCATATTTGAAAGGCAGCATATCTAATCATCTACCATTCTTGAAGAGTGACTGGTGTCGAGCAATTAATGATATATATGTGATTAAGAGATGTAAGTCTTGATCGTATTAAAGTTCCTTGACACTATTCGCATCATATGCCCTGTGTCAGGTTACTGCAATAAACACAGCAATGGCAGCTCTCACAAAGACTGTGGGTGTATTTCCCAAGGAACGTGCAATTGTAGACAGGGAACGTGCTAAGGGATCTTATGCATTGGGACCCTATCTTCTTTCCAAATTGATAGCTGAGATACCTGTGGGAGCAGCATTTCCTCTAATGTTTGGTGCTGTGCTCTATCCCATGGCTCGCCTTCATCCAACCTTTTCCAGGTCTTTTCATTGCCTTCCATAATGAGGCTCTTTATATTGTTTACACTAGAAATAGGTATGTTGCTCTATCTACAAATGTCATGTTTTGTTGAAGTAATTGCTTACCACATGCCTACCTTTTCTCAAGAAGATGAAGAAAAACACGAAGAAACAATTATAGCATTTTCCTCAATGATGCATAAAAAACACATAATTTGGCTTATGATTGTCGAGGTTGAAATATCTGACAATACCAATTGAGGAACTAATATCAATTGTTAGTTAATAATTTGGTCAATATCATGGAGATTTGGTGAGTTGACCTTGGAGTTTGATTTTCTAGATTTGGAAAGTTCTGTGGAATTGTGACTGTGGAGTCTTTTGCTGCATCTGCAATGGGTCTGACAGTAGGGTCCATGGTCCCAACCACTGAGGCAGCAATGGCCTTGGGACCCTCTCTTATGACAGTCTTCATCGTGTTTGGAGGGTATTATGTAACTGCAGATAATACACCAATCATCTTCCGTTGGATTCCCCGTGCTTCTCTAATAAGATGGTAAATAAACAAATACTAAACTCTGATAAGGCATTATTTGATGATAAATCAGCACCTTTCTTGTTTGTGCTTTAATGATGATAAGTCGCATCTTTGTTTACATGCTTTCAGGGCTTTTCAAGGGCTTTGCATCAATGAATTTACTGGTCTTAAATTTGATTGTCAGAATTCCTTTGACATTCAGACAGGAGAACAGGTATGGAGAGAATATAATTCCCTCTATCTGAAAGAGTGTCCAGCTTTGACAAGACAGAATTATAAACAAGAAAGTTATTAACTTAAAATTATAGCCTAGTTCCGTTTCTCAAACCAAAGTTACTATGATGAGTAGTCAGATTCTTTAACTAGAATCTACAGCAACTATTATTATTGAAGATTGGTCAGATTAATTTGCTAAGTAAACGAGAAAACTACATGATTTCCTCAAATTTAATGTGCGTATATATACCTACATATGCACACAATGTGCTTAACATTTCGTACTAGGACTAACTTGTCTGGATAGCATGGCTAATTTAGATGGCATTTCTGGGGTTAAGCAGTCTCATGATTTCCCTTTAGTTAAATGTAGTCTACGATAAGATTCTTGTTTTCTTTTAAAGCGCTCTCGTGAAGCTTTCCTCTTAGTCTATCCTAATTCTCTTTTTCTTGCTTTATCCAGGCACTCTATCGGTACTCCTTGGGAGGAACATGTATCAGAGATACAGTTATAGCGCAAAGTAGAATTTTGTTGTTTTGGTATAGTACCACTTACCTTCTCCTCGAAAAAAACAAACCCAAATACCTGCAGCTAAAGGCGCCTGCATCTGAGCAGATTGAACCAAAGCTAAAGCTTGAACCTTTATTAGAAACCGACCAACCTCTCCCACTCAAACAAGTTGAACAAAATCAGCAAGTTGAATCAACTCCAGTAGACCAAACTGAACCATTCATCCTAGAAGGTTTGTAAAAATTTAGGCATTAATGATGTTACAAGAACTAAGAGGTGCTACTATTTATTGATTTATGTCATACAGGTGCTAAGTAAAGGAGATATCTTTGCAATAAAGGAGGGTCTCATGCATTTTCGAGCTACATTTACATCAATGGTATACTTTCCCATGTAAAATAGCTCGTCTGTAATGGATCTTTATGACGTCCATATGAACCATATCTGTGCTACACTTAACAGATATCTTCTGTCATCTCTTGTCTAAAGAGTAGCTAAAACCAAGAAAATGTAGTTTTCGTAATGCATGATGCTATGTTGAAACTATCCTGGAATCATGAAACTTTTAGGTAATATATCATGTTCGAATCTCTACCTTTTAGGATGTCGATTTGGTTTGATGTCTTGGTCTCTTATTGAACGTAATAGCTATATGTAATATATGTTAGCAATGTTTCACTGGATTATAGCAAATAAGGTTAATAAAATTATGGGAAATTAGAAATTAAAACCCCTTTATAAACTCAATTGTGCTGTAATTTGGTATCCCTGAAAACAAACTCATTTTTTTTGTCATCTTTCTCATTGTGATGCCCAAACCGAGAAGAAGAAATGGAAAAACCCAATGTGTTGTCGGTATGCTTTTGTGGGTTGTCATGGTCAAACGCTCATGATGTTTTTTTACTTGGTTTGATCCACCAATTGGTAATCATGGAAGGATCATTCTCCTTGGACTGTTGAAGAAAACCAGAGAAATAGAGAGAACGTTTGATGTGGATTAGTAGCTTGATTTTTACTCTAGTCTTGGTTATACATTATGAAGTGAAAGGGGAATAAATGAGTGCTTCTTGTGGGCTTTAGGGTGATGTTGCAAACAATTTTGGGGTTCGACCGTACTCTTTCTTAATGTTTTTGAATTGTAGGGGCTATATGCATAATAGTTAATTTCGCAAATGTGTGAATCTAATGTTGAAATTGTATTGCAATTGGACTGCATAATTGCTAATTTGAATTTTTTAAGTCCTACTATTATGTAATTTCTTTTTATTGGAGTGAGTGCATAAGTCTCATGCACCACCAGTGAATAATAATTATGGAAGACTTGTAAATAAATACTAATAATTTTATTTACACATCAATCATAACTATTATAGATAAATATTAATATTAATAACTCTTGGATATATAATTTTGGGTTTAAGGATTTAGGGATTGGGTCTTGGATTTAAGGTTTTACTATTTATGTATAATTGTTTGTTTTAATTATGTTTAAATAAAATTATTAGTATTTATTTATATGTCGACTATTTTTGTTTTATCTAATGATAAGGTATCATATTATTATTCACCAATAGTGCATGAGATTCATGCATCGACAATGCATCAAATATTCTTCCTTTTCTCTTAAGTAGAAGTTTGATTGAGATTAAAATGCGATATAAAAATACAAAGAATTATTAAAATAATAATTTTAGTTCTCAATTTTATATGTTTTTTGTCAATATCACCTTAATTTTATATAAAAATATAAAAAATCGAAACTATTTAAAAACTAGAAAATTATATATAAAAATTCTAAAAAATAAAATATCGAAAATGTGATGAAGAACTAATAAGTATGGGAAATAAAGAGAATTATCATTCAATAGAATCCAATAATAATTTTAAAAAATCGAAAAAGAAGAAGTTATACCATTACATGCTTGCTTAGTGTTTCTCAAAACCAAATTAGTAATATCTTCAACTCAAGCTCCATACTGCTAAAGAACATCTAGAATTGATATTATAGAGATTTGTCAAATTGACTTTGATGCCATTTCATCAGCCAAAAATAAAAATATTCACAAAATAATTTAAGACTCGAATCAATTTTCAATTCATTTAAATTATTTTCAAGTCCAAATTGTAAAAATAACTATATTCTGATTTTTTTATAACGAAAGAACTATGTCAAGAAACAAAAGAAGTAAAAAATAAGAGAACTAGTAATTTTGCTAAATGTTTTAATTTTTATATGTTCTTTTAAAGATTATGTATTGAATATTTCTATATAGATAATACAAAGAGACAATTTTGGAGGGTTTAAAATTTTTCCCTCATTTTCTCTCACTTTATCTATTTTTAATTTTTAGAATTTTAAATTTTTAAAAAGAATTTCAATTTTATCATTTTATATATAATTAAGGTCATATTGATAGAAAATATAAAATTGATGATCAAAATTTTATTATACCAACTAAAAGAATGTCGCTTAATAATCAGTGGCAAAAAAATTAAAAACTTTAATAGTGAAATTGTAACTATTTTAATTAAATGATCAAAATAAAAGCTTACCTATAATTTATTGTCTAACAATTTACCTCAAAAGGAAAAAAATGCAAGTTGACACCTAAATAAAACACACCCTGTAATCTTAAAACTCTTAAAAACAACATATATTGCAGTAAGGACACTTATAAATTACCCAAAGTTTCAATACACCACAACCAACCTCAATACAAAAATAATAATAATAATACTAAGAAAAACACGTCCTTTAGCATCACAAAATATAACTTTATTATCATAGTAAAAATATTATGGAAGTCCTTGCAGTAAAAGTTAGATTATATTTTATTTTTACTAAAAATGGATAAATCAAAGAACAAATTGATCATTTCTATAAAAATTTCATCTATTTCTATCGTTAAAATCTAGTATAGTGACGGAATAATTAGATAATTACACATTGCATGCCACTTATATCTTGTGGTGACATACATAAATCAGTTTTTAGCAGTAGAAATGAATAATTTTTTAACAAAAAAATCAATTTGCTTTTTGATTTAATGCACAATGATACTTTTATCAATTCTTCACTTATAAGTTTTAAATTTCTTATGATATTTTTCCTATGGAAATATACTGAAAAGGTGATTAAATTTATTGATTCAAGGAAGCCTCAAGGGAAATTTGGCCTCCCACTTTTGAGTACAACCACTTGACTGTCTCTCATTCAGGGGATTCATTTTACTCTCGTTATTGTTTAAAGGAATGTTACTTGACTCATTTTAGGCTTCCACCTAACCCAACAGATGTTTTCTCACTCAAATCAAAGGATTGTATGAAATAGAGATGTCACTATTTTCCAATAGTTTAATGCCACATCAGTATTTTCATATTAAAAAAATCAAATCTAAATAAAAATTCTAAAATTCAGGATGAAATTACAGATTTAACATTAAATTATTAGAAATGGATGATATCTCTGTTTCATACAATCTTTTCTCTCAACTTGTATGCTAATGCTAATTTACATTATTTAATATTTCCTCATTTTCAACCTGTTAATACTTGGGGTTTAATTATGCTTTTTTTTAAAAAATTCTAATTTTATTTGATTTAAAATTAAAATATTTAACAAAAGTTAACTAAAATGTTATTAATTGAACTTTCATTTTAAAATAAGAAAGATTAAATTCTCTCGATCAAAATTAAAACAGCTAAATTTCAAAAATCCAAAACTATAATAACTAAAGCTAGAGGATGGTGGAGAAGGGTTTTTCTTTTCTTTTTATAATGAATATCATAAATTAAATAATAAATTACAAATCAATAATACCTTTTAGACTACTAGATTTCCATACGTGTTTATATTTTTATTATTTAGAAAATATTTTATTTCCTAATCATTATAAAAAATAAAAAATAAAAAACATAATTAAGTAATTTTACAATATTTAAAAATATATACGTAAATCGATGTAAATAAATTAATGATTTTATCAATGTATCAAATAATAATTTTATTTTTAATTACAGAAGAAATGCTTCGTATGTAACTGTCTTGCAATAACACCTATTTGTGTGTATTTGTGGTTTGGTAATAGAAATAATCTCGTTTTAAATAAAAATAATAATTTAAAATAATATGATATTTCTTATTTATTAAATTATAATAAAAGTGTAACTGAAGACGGATCATTTAAATTTTTATTATGAGTTTGAATAAATGTAGAACAACAATTCTATTTTTTAAAATTATGTACATATCTTAAATATTAAAATACAAAAATAAAAAGCATTTTAAGAATTGAGATAAAATTTTGGTTTAATTTGAAGGTGTACACTAATAATAGATTTTAATCTATAACTATTAATTTTATATTTAATGTTAAATTTTAAACTAGTTCTTTTAGTTTTAATATTAAAAGGTTAAAATGTGCCACAAGTCCTTGTACAATCAATAAATTTAAAATTTAGTCCCTTTACTTCTATTTTTATGAATTTAGTCCTCTACTTTTCAAAGTTCAAAATTTAGGTCCAATTGTTAACATTGTTAATTTTTTTTTTTTGTAAAATTTGTTAGTTTGACATTTTGAAATTAAAAAAATGCCACATGATAGCAATGTATTTAAAAATGATGTTGTAATGAACCTAATTTAACAGAGTTAACAATTAGATTTGAATTTTGAACTTTGAAATTAGAAGGGCTAAATTCCTTGAAATAAAGTACAAGGATTAAATTTCATAGTTTCAAAGAGTATAGAGACTTATGGCTTATTTTAACCTATTAAAAATTATTTTCTAATTTAAAACTAAATAATAGTGTTACTAATTAAAGGAGGAGATTACTCGATCCATTTCCGTATCACTCATGATCTATATAATAATCGGGGCTTCCATTTCAAATGCATACCCCATTTTTGAGCAGCGGGGGCATGAAAATCCACGAGTAATTCAAATTATATCAAATATAATCAAATTAAATTATATGAATCTTGATCAAAAGCAACTTATCTAATTGGGATGAGATTATCACAATATATTTTCTAATTTTATAATAGTTTATTTTCACATGGAAAAAACTATTGAAATTATTAAATCATCTAGTTGTATTATAATAAAATATGAAATAAATTAAATACAATTTAAAAACTTCAACTTCCTAATTAAAATAAAAGTATATTTAAACAAATAAAAAATCTATCCACCTAAAAATTAAAATAAAATACTAATAATATTACAGGTATGTTTAAATTTTTATTTTAATCTTCTACTTCAATCTATCTTCCTCGTCAACATCTTTTATCTTGATCTTCGATTAACATTGGACTTCTTATATAATTAATTACTTTAGAGTTGCAAAATACCTAAAAATTATAAAATATAATAATAAATAATAATTTATTGTTGTAAATTTAAAAAATGTACAAAGTAAAATTAAAATTAATTAGGACGTATCATAAAAAGTGAAAGTTTCACATTAAAAATAATAATAAGGGAAATAGAGGTGTAGCCAGGGGTTGGCAAAGGCCCTAAAATAGAAAAATTTTCATTTAGGTCTTTTAAATTTTTTAAAATTTTAAATTAGTAAAGATAAAATTGCACTTTTCCCCCTAAAAATAATAAATTTTTATTTAATCCTTTAAAAATTATAAAGATATAAACTATTCAAATGATAAAATTATATTTTTACTATCGTAAAAATTAAAATTTAATTTCGCCCCCTCCTAAAAATAATTTCTGCCTTCGGCCCTGAAGGGAAAGTGAATAAGGGTGGGGTTTAAAATAAATCTAGCGAATAACGAAAATTAAACAAATGTGTGGTAAAAGAATATCATGATTTTACTTTATCATTGATTAAAATGATCTTTCATCTATTTCCAGTGACATTGTTATTGTTATTTGAATATGACTTGAAATTTCATTTTCTAAAAATCAATATTTTAACACTCTATAATTTTTTGAGACACTTCAAACTTACTAATACTAATAATATCCATTTTTTTTGTAATATCATTTATATTCTATTTATTTGAAAATGCTTAAGTGCAAACATGGGCGTAGCTAGGGGGTTAGCAGGGGCCCCGGCCTCCCTAAAACTACCATGTTTAGTAAAATCGTATAAGTATGTGATTTTACCCTTTTTCTTTTTCATCATTTTATCTACCAAAAATTTGCTTGAATATGATACAATTTATTGACTTTTTTTCCCAAATAAAATAAATAAAAATATAAATTTTCAACTAGAACAACATTGGCCAAGATAGAACATATTTCAATTTTGGCAGGAAAAATGAGCCTATGGAATCGATTTCAACCTAAAAATGGACTATTTGACCAAAATGACCCAAAAAATAAATAATTATACAAATGACTCAAGTTCAAAAACAATCACTTAAAAAACTTGAAATGAACAGTAAATTTAGGTGGGGGGACTTAAACGATCGGCACTACCTCAATTTTTATCCCAATCATCACCTGATAAAATTTTCAGGTGTTAAAATAATATTTTTTGGGGCTAGGGTACTTAAATGGTCGACACCATCATTTTTTTCCAACCGTATCATATTTGTATACTTTACACCAATATTTGAAAAAAAATTTGGGTTGGGAGACCCCGATGGCCGGCACCACTTTTACACATAAAAAAAAAAGATTTTTTTTGGGGGTGTTGGCCATCTATCAAATAAAAAAAATTTTGGGTCGGGGGTACTAGATGGTCAACTTCAGCTTTTCGGGGACTAAAATTTTTTTCTAATTGTTGGGACATTGATGGTCGACATCCTTGTACTAGATTCGAGAAAAAAAAATTGGGTGCTAGCACACTGATGGTCGACACCCTTGTACTAGATTTGAGAAAAAAATTTGGGTGCTGGGACACTGATGGTTAACACCCTTGTGCTAGAATTTTAAAAAAAATTTTGGGTCAAGTGAAGTAGATGGCTGGCACCAATGTACCCAAATTTTTTAAAAAAGTGTGCCTGCACCCCAATACCAGATTTTAAAAAAAAATTGGGTGCTGTGACACTGATGGCCAGCACCCTTTCAATATATAGGGTTGTTTTCTCTTACATTTGAGCTTTTTCTTTGCTTTTTTTTAGTTGAAATACAATATTAATGTTTTGTTTGTTGAGGAGGAAGCAATAATTGTTGAAAATGAGTTCTCAAATTTTGTTAGTTTATGTTTATTTCGATGGAGAAATGATAAATACAACTGAAGAAGGTTGTGTTTGTCAAAGTCGGCAAAAATAGGATGAGATTCAACAAACGTGTTTTGCTGGCAGATTTGAAGTAGAAGATTGGTACAAAAATAGCTACCCGATGCGGGAAACAGATGTTGAGACTATTTTACAAATTTTTGATTTCAACAGATCAGCTTAAGTTCACGAAAATGGAACTTGAAGATGATGATGATCTAGGGACAATGATAGCAATTTATTGCCCCCAGAAATGGAAAACCTTAGCCTAGTGGAGTTGTTTACGGAGATGGCTGAATCAAAACCTATTCAAGTTGTAATTCTAGTAAGTCAGCATTCTAGAATTGATTTTGATTTTAATGTCTGTTGGGAAGATTAGTCGGGTTGTGGATGGTCACTACAAACTCCCGAAAATCCAAACTACGGTGAATGTTCGTATAACGTTCTAATACCGTGCCCTCGTCCAGAGATTCATCCAGAAGTGTTGGCCACCATAGAAGATGGTAAAGAAGGATCCCATAATGAAGAGCAGTCCGGCTATGAAGAGCAATCCAAGCATGGTATTGAATATTTGAGTGATCCTGATTTGGATGACATCTCTAAAGACATAGACGATGAAGGCCCAATAGAGGGTGAAGATGTACATCCCCATTTGACTGGGAATATGGGACCCGGTATAGTTATCCGTAATAATCCAAGGGCCTTCATGATTGATGTAGATCTTGATGCGGCGCTTGCGTGCGAGTTCTCCGAATATCTAGATATAGTGTCGGCTCACTTACTAGATGAAGAATCAGAAGCAGAAAAGTTATTCATAGGACAACAATTCGATAACAAGAAAGACTACTTACATGCAATAAAACAGTAAGGTCACGAAGCCAACGCAGTCTTTATATGTCGAAGAATGTTGGAAAGCTTCAAGTGGCTGTAACTGGTGTGTTTGAGCTGCATTAATGCAGTGAACCCAAATACGGAAAATTAGGAAAATGGAAGGTCCTCACACTTGCACGGTTGCTTGTATGTCACAAGAAGATTGAAAATTGGATGCAAAAACAATATGCAACTCTATCATCCCGTTGGTGAAAGATAGTCCCACCATCATTCTATCGATTCTTATTGCAGAATGCAAACTTGGTTCAAATACAAGGTTTCCTATAAGAAGGCATGGTAGGCGAAACAAATGGCAATAAAGTAGTTGTACGGCCATTGGGATGCATCATACAACGAACTTTAAGGGCGAATAACCGCGATGTGGGAGTATGTGCCAAGAACGGTAACTGATTTGCAAACACTACTGTATAAAGGCTCAAACACCGAGATAAAATCGAGCAAATAGGTTTTGCACTGATTGTTTTGGATGTTTGAGCCGTGTGTTAGGGCCTTCCTTCATTGCAAGTCGATGGTGCAGGTACATGAAATATGGTTATTTGAGTTAGGCACGCAAATACTCTTGATTGCGGTTGCACAAGATGAGAACCGCAATGTACTTCTTATCGCTTTTGCCATAATGGAGAGTGAGAAATTCAAGTTTTGGGAATTTTTCTTGTCAAATTTGCGAAGGCACGTTATGAGGCAAGAAAACATTTGCCTCATATCAGACAAATCAAAGGGATTAGTTGCTGCAGTAAGGCGTTCAGGGGTTCCGTGGAGGCCCGTTTATTGCATCTGGCACATTGTGTCAAACTTCGAAAGAGATTATAAGAATAAAGAATGGCGTAGAGAACTCGTAAAAATGGGTAAAAATACTATTCCAAAATTGATTTGTATATTTTCAAGATTTATAAGTTTGTATTTCTAAATTTCTTTTTTTATTATAAATTTATAGGTGTTTAATTGTTTTAAACTATTTGTTCGAAATTGGATACACAAGGTATGAGTTAGAACTGCAACGACTCATGCAAAGGTTTGCGAGGCTTGAAGCTCAGATGAATTCGTTACCCGAAAATCATCATCTCTGGTAGTGGTTGGGTAGAATGGAGAACTGGCAATGGAGTCAAAGTTTCGATGTTGGGTTTCAGTATGGTCACATGACAACCAACCTCGTAGAGAAGGTTAACGCGGTATTAAGGCATACACGTCATCTACCAATTTCGACTGTTTTCTCGGCAACATCTTATAGATTGGCGACGTTGATGCCAATGATGTGGCAAAGGCAAGTAAAGTAGATGGAGGTCATGCACGAGTACGTTGAGGGCGTCTGAAACACAATGAAAGTAAACGCGAATAGGGTGCGAAAGATGAACGCAGAACTGTATTAGCATGACTTGGAAACATTTTGAGTTCAAGAATACATAAGCCGTCGCTTAGGTCTTCCACCCAGGTACGCTATTGATCTATGAAATAGGCGTTTCAAGTGCGAGAGGTTCCAAACTCTTCGATCTCCGTGTGCGCATGCAAAACTAGATGTCGAACATTTCATAGACGAGGTCTACACACTACAACGCACATTGCGTATTTGGAGGAACGAATTTCCCGTAATGCCGGATGCCTCGAATTGGGAAGTTTCGCCCCTTGCTTTTGAGATATTGCCGGACCGCTGTCTTCATAAACATCCTAAAGGTCGACCACAGTTGACGAGGATTCGAAATGACATGGATATTAGGGAAACGGGCGAACCCAAACAGTGAACAGTCTGCCGAACATCCGGCCACAATCGATCAACTTGCCCACATCGTGTTTATGTTCGCAGTTAATCTTCCTGTAATTCCGGATTGGAAGACGACGATGAATAGGTGAACCTTTTTTTTATTATTTCATGATTATTGTAAAAAACAATAATTTATTATTAAAAATAGTGTGAAATAAATAAAAATTATTCAATTATCCAATTATTAAATAAATAAAATTTTAATTATTATATAGTGTAAAATAAATGTTTTAAATAAATAAATTATTAAGTTATTATATAGTGTTAAAGTAAATAAATTAAATAAATAAATTATTCAATTATTATAGTGTAAAATAAATGTCTTAAATAAATAAATTATTCAATTATTATATAGTGTAAAGTAAATAAATTAAATAAACAAATTATTCAATTATTATATAGTGTAAAATAAATAAATAAATTATTCAACAAATTGAAGAATAAAAAAATGGCTCATGACCTAAAGAAAGAAAAGAAAAAATGGAAAAAAATGGCGTGACACAAAAAAAGTAAAAAAAACTAAAAGGGCCCTTAACAACAATGGTCGGTGTCAGGCCCATGTCAGGCTCTTGACATCAATGGCCGACTTCAGCTTGCCAAGTAGGCCTTAGGTCTGCGTGTGATTTAAGCCTGATTGACGAGCAGGCCATGGCCACGGAATGGCTGACTTCAGCCTTGTCAGCAGGTACCTGGTCCTCTAATGGCTGGCTTCAGGCCTGCTCGACGTGGTCCTCTAAAGCTAAAAGAATGCTTAAATAATAGTGTAGTCAGAAAAATGATGCATGAGAGGTGTTTGAGTAAATGCTCTCAATATAGTATTCACTATCCTCTAGACGTAGAGCGCGCAGGGCTTTGAACTCAAATATGTTACCCACAATGGAAGTAAACATGTTAGTAACAGAACATTTTTCAAAAAGGTCTAAAGGGTAATCTACATAACATACATATTGATCTTCTTCTTCAGGAATGGGCTCAATGTGGTACCATCGCCCTTTGTAACGATCAAGGTTGGTAAGCCCATCGATCCACATAGTTGTCCATGTACCAATAGAAGATTTAGCAGCTACCGCGACCCTTGCTTCCTCAGGCAGAACTCTGGGTTGAGGAGTTACTCAGAAGGCTGCCAAGATATCGAAATAGGGCACGAGTCATTGTAACACCCCTTACCCTTATTCGACACCGAAATAGGGTACGATGCATTACCAGAACACATACACTTGTAAACGTATTGAACCGAGTTATAAAATTTCATCTAAATTAAAACTTTCAAATTATTAACATGCTTTTACAATTATTCACAATATATCCTCAAAATATTATATTCATAATAAATAGGGCCTACGAGACCCGATACATACTCATGCAATTCAATGCTTCATTTTTTTTATTCAATTCACAATTTCTCATGCTCACAATTCAAATCCTATCACTAGTAATTTCCATTCAATTCACGTACAATTCAATATTAGTAAGTTTAATACTAATACGTATTTACCATTTAACTCAACGTTTATCGATTATACCATTCATTAACACATTTATGAAATTCTCAATTTTGCAATGAAAAATATCACTTTAACTTAAATAACAACATCAATTAAACTCATCATCCCCTTTTTTGTCATTTTTCACTTCAAATATGAACTTACTATTTTATTATCTTTCCACACCCGTTTCCTATGCATATCACACAAGGCATAAACATATCATTCAACCATAGTTGCAAGCTAATGCATTTAAACATAATTCTTTTTGGAACTAACCATGTGATAAACCATTTCACTAGAGATTACATAATTTAAACTTTACCACCCCTGTCATGATCACAAGCATATTTTCATTTAGGCACTTACCATCTCAATGCATAACTTATAAGTTTAACGTGACATAATCCAACCACAACTTGGCCAAAGCCTAAGGATGTACACCAAATATGTTAACCAAATAAACATATAGCATAAGCATTATAAGCATAGATGAGCACAACATTTGTTCATGTATCAAACTTACCAATATATGTTAATTCATAAACCATTCATGACATTATTTCAAGCCATATCATATTCCAAATATTCCATACACACATACTATGAAACTTTATTTTCCCACATGAGCTTAAATTATGACCAATCATGCGCAAATATAAGCATAATTTCTATTTCATCGTTTATCAATCATAATTGAGCATATAACCAATTATACACAAATCATTCATATATTTTCCAATTTTCCTCCTCCTACTCTCCATTCCACATCCTTAAACTGTATAACACACTTAAATAACATTATCCATACTTTCACTATTTTCTTGTATGTAAATTCAAACTGTCTATCTAAGTTAGAGTCACTAATTTATTTATATCTCGATATTCCGAGCTCCAAATTAAGATCCATTAATTTTATCCAAAACTAGACTCACATATATTTTTAACATAAAATTTTCATAATTTTGGCTTATCCAATAAGTACAATTTATTCTTTAAATTTTCCCTATTTCATTGCTCGATAGCTCTGACCCTTCTTCAGTAAAAATTAATTATTTCATAGTAAAAAATTTGATAATGTTATTGTTTGTTTATTTTGAAAATAGACTCATTCAGGATTCTAAACATATAAATTTTATCTCATAATTATTTTTTACAATTTTAATGATTTTCCAAAGTCAGAATAGAGGATTTCAAAATCATTCTAGCGCTGTCTCACTAAAATTCAAATATCTCATAATATCAAACTATTTTCTTGCTCTGTCTCTTTTATGTAAAAATAGACTCATTCAGCTTTAATTTCATATATTATTCAGCCTTTAATTCAATTTCCACCATTTTTGGTGATTTTTCAAAGTCACACAACTATTGTTGTCTAAACTATTTTGTTGCTAAATGTACTCTTTCATAATTTCACATTTTCTCACTTTCTTTTTTCACTGATCAAAGTCAATTTCTCGTCTTTCTTGATTTATAATAACACATTTAACTTGTTTAACACTCGCATTATTCAATTTAATCCAAAAATCACACTTTGAAAAAATTACATTTTTACCCCTAAAGTTTCACAAATTTATGATTTTGCCCCTAGGCTTGTAAAATAATTTTTATTCAATTTCCTTACATTTTAGGCCAAGCTGAACCATTTTCATAACTATAACAGTCCACAATTCTCACTTATTCACACACTTGTGACATATTTTATAACTTTTACAAATTAATCCTTTTAGGCATTTTAATCGAAAATCACCTAGTAAAAATCGATTATCGCACTCTAAACATTCATATTCTTCCATAAAACATCAAAATACATGCATATCATCCATGGTTAAATTTTTAAACACAAACCCTAGCTCAAAATAACGATAAAAATAGGTAAACCGAGTTACGAGGATTTCAAAAATGTAAAGAACATTAAAAACGGGGCAAAGACGGACTTACTATGAAGCTTGAAAGCTTGAACCAAACCCTAGCCATGGCTTCCATGACATATTCGGCCAGCCCCCATGAGAAGATGATGATTTTTTTTGCCTATTTTGTCTTTTTAATTCACTTTAATTACCAAATTACCAAAATGCCCCTAACTTAAAATTTTCTTATTTCACTTATCTCTTGCCCATTTTTGTCCCCAATTTAACCAATGGTCTAATTACATTTTAAGGGCCTCCAATTTAAAATTTCATGACAATGGACACTTATAACATGTAGAACTCAACTTTTTCACTTTTTTACAATTTAGTCCTTTTTACTAAATTGAGTGCCCAAACGTCAAAATTTTCGAACGAAATTCTCACGAAATCATTTCGTGAAATTGTAGACCATAAGAATATAATAAAAAATAAAATAAATAGATTTTTCCTTGTCAGATTTTTGGTCCTGAAACCATTGTTCCAACTAGGCCGAAAATCGGGCTGTTACAAGTATGATAAGTCAATTTATACTTTTTAACACCAGCTTTGAATCTAACACTTGCTTTAGTCTCTGTTTGTGGTGACATAAGTCCTTCCCTACAACTCATGAATTAAGAATTCTCTTAACAATAAGGTCTACTCGACATAAATGAGGAGTTAATGAAACCTATTCGAATAAATCTTTCAAAAAATTATCAACAAATCCGAAAGGTTCCTTATTAGACAATGGTATTTGATTTGCCAAAATTCTTTACTCTTTTTTGAATCAAAATTCTAAATGCAAATGAAATAGAAATAGATAAATAAATTAATAAAATATATAAATCAATTCTAATACAAATATATATTAGAATATATATAATAGAATAGATAAATATATAATAGAATTAATATTCTAACATCTAATATATATTATACATTATAAGATCAATAATAAGTGTTGACACCATTTTTTGATGAAACGGGGTCGACTTGGGTTTTGAAAAATGAAAACAAAAATGGGAGTCGCCACCAATCCTTTTTGATAAGGTGTGATAAAATCACCTTGAAAAGTGGTTATTTTTAATAAACGATTTAATTTTATTAAAACGACGATTTTGGTCCACGAAATTCAAAAAAACAGGTTCGGGAATCGGTTACGTACGAGGAAGGATTAGTACCCTCGTAACGCCCAAAAATCGGTACCTAGTTGATTAGTTAATGTTTTAATGTCAAAAATTGAAAACTTTAAAGAGATTTAAAGTACGATCCTTAAAAACTTGAATGACATGGATTAAGATTTAAGAGGATATTTGGCTATTTGGTCGAACGAGAAGTCGAAACCCAGCACATTAGGGCACGTTTTCTCGAATTTCCAAACGTAAAATATTACCTTATTTTGAAATTTTTAAAAGGATATTTGGCTATTTGGTCGAACAAGAAAAATCGAAACCTAGCACATTAGGGCACGCTTTCTTGAATTTCCAAACGCAAAATATTGCCTTATTTTGAAATTTTTAAAAGGATATTAGTATGCGTAACAAAATGTTAATGAATACAATGGTGTAGCATAAATAATACGAGTAATAGCAATGAAAATAAATTAGATAAAAAGGGAAAATCAATGACATACAAAATAACAATACACATAAGCAAATAAAATCAAAACATTCTTTCGAAATAATAATGAAAATGTAAATAAAGAAATAATCAAGCAAATGAATAGAACTATAAAAGTATAAAAGATATATATGTGTATATACATAAAATTATGGAAATATGAAAATATATGTATGTATATATTTTAAAATTATTATATAAAATATATATATAAATATATAAGTAAACATATACATCCATATATACGTACGTACATTAAAATATGTATATGTATCTGTATGTATATAAAAATTATAGAAGGTATATAAAAGTATGTATATATATATGAAAATGAAATATGTCACTACACCAAACAGGCTTTTAGCGACGTTTGGACAAAAAACGCCACTAAAAATCAAGCATTAGCGGTGCTTTTTGAAAAACGCCACTAAAGGTCTAGCATTAGCGGCGCTTTTTGGAAAATGCCACTAAAAATAAGTATTAGCGGCGTTTTTCAAAAAGCGGCGCAAAAAGCCTAAGCCCAACGACGCCGTTTTTTGAGTTTTGGGGGGCATTTAGCGGCGTTTTTGAAAAATCGCCGCTAATGCTCGGGCCTTTAGCGGCGCTTTTTTTAGCGGCATTTTTAAAAAAGCGCCGCCAATACTCGGGCCTTTGGCGGCGTTTTTAAAGAAGCGCCGCTAATGCTCAGGACTTTAGCGGCGTTTTTTGAAAAGCGCCGCTAATGTTCGGGCCTTTAGCGGTGTTTTTTGAAAAGCGCCGCTAATAATAATAAAATCTAAAATTTCTCAAAATGACGCCATTTTAATAGAAGAAGTTAAATTTATTAGTGGTGTTTTCGAAAAAAATGCCACAAAATAGACATTACCTGCGTTTTTTTATAAAAACGCCACAAAAAAATTTTCGCGTTCGGATTCATCCCAAAATTTCCCCCTTGAAACCCCCAATTTCAGTTTTAAAAATTCTTCGCCTAGTTGTCCTGCTCCTTCTATCGCACAAATTTCACTCTTCCTTTTTAATTTATTTCAATTTTGTTTTGAATAAATTTCAATTTCATTTTTACATCCGCCGCTGCAAGTGCAAATCCAAGGGCTGCCATCTTTCGATTCCAAAAATTTTCCTTTTTCTCCTCGTAGATCCTTCTCCGGTTCATTTTTATTTTTTCATTTTTCATTTCATTTTAGATTTTTTTAAAAAAAATTGTTTTTGAATACTGTTTTGGTTCAGTGAGGAAAGCGCCGAGCTTTGTGGTAGTCAGATCTGATGGAACCATGAACTTGGATTTTCATTCTTGGGATTTTCATTCTTGGAATTTTTGTGAGTGTTTCTGTATTAGGTTTTAAGTAGCTGAACTAATAGCCTTGCTTAACAACAAGCACCACATACCAACGCCACCTGAAGATGGAGATGGAGAACTAGAACCCTTTTCAACTTGATGTGAGAAATCTCCTCGCTTTTAACCCTTTTCACAACTTTCCTTCCCTCCCCACTTCCAGGTTTGCCCCTTTTGTTTCACAACGACTCTTTGATTCGTCATTGCTGTCAATAAGTAGCACAAAGAATTTAAATTTTCCTTCATTTGTTCTCTGTGAATTCATTTAATGCTTGAAGATTGAATTAAAATTTGAGAGAGAAGTTAGCCTGTTACCTTTAAGGTTTTAAGATGGATCCTTTAGTTGAGGTCAGCGAAGAGCTAGCGGAGATCGACGGACAAGTCGCCGAAATTTTTCAAGCTTTATCGTAAGAATTTAATTTCTTTCTCTTCTTTGTTTATACGATGTAAGAATTTAATTTCTTTTTCAAGCTTTATCGACATTTTTCTTCATTTTTAGCTCTCTGGGTTTTTGTTCTTTTGATTGTTTTATAACAGCGTCTTCTTAAAGGATATGTGATATGCGAAATCTAGGAGTTGAATCCAGGTGTTCATTTATTCATACACTATTCTACTTTATCTTGTTTTTATCACAATGTTTCATATTTGGTCTATAAATTTCAAGAAACTTGGTTTGGCAGATAACAGTTTACTTCATGAAGCTTGCTACCCCACATACAGAAGAAGTAATAAAACTTGTTGATAAAGTTGGCGATTTTGAGTGGTTAATTCAGAAATCTCCATTATCTTAGACTTGCAAAGTAGAACAGAACACTAACTGTTTTGGTCCCTTTTAATAGAAACTGAACTCTCCAGGATTTTTGCATTATTATTTAGTGTGAACATTACTAATGTATTTCCATATGACAGGTCCGTTCAACTTGATGTGGGTCTTCTAAAGGTCAGAAATAAAATAAGTTGAGCATATTAGGTTTGTCACTTAAAGGGCTCTGCAGATTGTTTTAGATTGGCTTGATTTTTTATTCACTCGATATTTCTCTTTATCTCTCCATTTGATCCTGTTCTAGTATCATTTAGTACTTTTTCTCATATGTTCATTGATATTTAAGTTATGTTCTTTTGTGTTCGATTATTTTAGGTGTTGCTGAAGAAGCAACCGCAGTTTTTGGTCAAGCAGCTGCTCTTTGTGTTCAAAAGTAGTACGTGGATCATGGGGCAGCTAGCCCAAATTTGTATATTTCCAGTGAGGATTATAATTTGGTTTTGTCGCGGAATACATTGAATCTGAGAACTTGAGTGATCTAGAAAATGTTGATACATGTCTTAAGGTATACTTTACTTTCAGTTTACATTTGTCATCTCTAACAAATGACTCAAACTTGAAAGTTACTGCAACTTCTGTTCTTAACATTAGTTGTCTTAAAAGTTGCATTTGAATGAATCTGAAAATTATATAATCCTAAACTTAGTGTTCCTGAACACAATTATAACATCTTTTCTTAGCATATAAACTTAGCATGAATCAAGTCAATGATCAGTTTAATCTTTTCAGGTTTGGAGCCATCAAACACTAGTGGTGTTGTCTTCTTTATGGTTCAGACTGCGAGAGTGGAGAGGAGGATAAATGAGACAGATAACTACAGCAAATTGGTGTATGTATAGGAAGCTTAAATTTTTATTTTGTAGCATTAAGTTTTCTGTTAAGCTTAAATGTTTTCTGTAGCTATCTTTCCATTGTTTATTTTAGTTTTGATTCTAAATTTTTATATTTACTTTAATATTTACGACAACTTGAGTTCTAACTTTTGGATTTTAATTGTATTTATTATTTTATATTTAGTTTATTGAAAATTTAATTTAAATAATATTTTTATTTATCCTTAAAAAGTATATTTAAAGTTCAAATTTAAAATATAAAACATAATATAATATTTATCATAAAAATAAATATTATTTGATTAAAATAATTTTTTTTAAAGTTTATGTTTTTTAGCGGCGTTTTTGCTAGAAGCACCGCTAAAGGTCATGGTCTATATCGGCGTTTGTGATAAAAGCACCGCTAAAGATCTTGGTATTTAGCGACGTTTGTGGGAAAAGCGCCGCTAAAATATGTGGTCTTTAGCGGCGTTTGTGGGGAAAGCGCCACTAAATGTCGTGGTCTTTAGCGGCGTTTGTGGGAAAAGCGCCGCTAAAGTTAGCGACGCGTTCTTTAGCGGCGTTTTTTCGGCGCTTTGCGCTTTGCAAAGCGCAGCTAAAGGCGTAAAAAAGCGCCGCTAAAAGCCTGTTTTGGTGTAGTGTGTACATAGATATATAGATATGCATATAAGTTATAAAATATAAAGAAACGCATGCATATATATATATATAACAAATTTTAAAATTTAAAAAGTATAAATGAATAAATAATAATAATAATGGTATAATATGATAATGATAATAACATTAAAATAATTAATTAAATAATAAAATAGCTAAAAACATGGACTAAATTGAAATAAAAATGAAAAAATTAGGGCAGATTCGAAAATAAATAAAAGGGGAGGACCACATTGAATGCGCGAATATCAAGGAGGGACCAAATGGGTAATAATCTCGTCCCTCCAAAACGCACAGTTTCAGGGTGGGTCGAATTGAGAGCCAAAATAAATTGTAGGGCAAAATTAAAAATAAAAATAAAACTTAAATGCAAAACAATTTAAAAGCTGAAGGGCTAAAAGTGCAATTAGCCCTTTAGCTTAAAAACATGCGGACCCTGGCCTGGAGCGGGTCGGGTAATCTGGCGACGTTAAAACGACACCGTTTTGGCACCTGAAACTTAGGCCCAAAACGACGTCGTATGGCCTACACTATAAATATAATTTTTTAACCCAAAAAATCATTTCAGCCATATTTTAAAAAAAAACTGCCAAACTCTCTCAACCCCTCTCACTGACCACGTTAGCTCCAGCCGCCGGACCACCGTGATGGCCGCCGGTCGCCGGCGACGGCGTCGCCATTCACGGTTGCCGGGAAGTCCAAAAGACGCCGTTTCAGTCCCCTTTTTAAATGAAACCCAGATCTGGGGTTCAAATCTCCGAAAAACTGACCGACACTCGACCGAAGGAAAGGAAACCGAAAGGTTTCACCTTTCATCGATGAGGCCCCCTGTCTCGGTGGAAAGGGCTGACGACGGCGGCTCCGACGACGTACCAAGTAAGATCCCCTTTCCCTTTTTTTTTTGTTTTACTTTCGTATATAAAAAAATAAAAGTAGAAAATGAAACAAAACAAGAAAATCAAATAGATATCAACCTTTGATTCTTCTGATATTTTTGTTCTCTGCTGTATTTTTCTCTGTAAATAATTACATGGTCATTTTAGTGGCTTTTATAGCCACGATTACAATCTTGGTCCATGTTACTGTTTGCTATTTTTCTTGCTACGTCTTGCTATGTTTTGCTTTTGTTTCTGTCTTTTTGTTGATGTTTCTGTGTTGCTTCTTGGTCCTTTTTGCAGTTATCGGGGGTCAACGGAGGGGAATTGCTATCTTGGTGCAAATGGAGGCTGCCTCGGGTGACGAACGTGCTGCTGAGGCACATGGGCAGCAAGGGGAATGGCACCTTAGGGTTAGGGTTTCAGTTCCTACTGAAACCAGTTAAGGTTTTGGGCCGTCGGGCTTTGGGCTTGTAGCTTGGGTTTTAGGTATTTATTTTGGGTTGTAAGTCCGGGCAAATTTGGGCTCCTACAATAAGAAATAAGAAATTCACCATTGACAGTAATATATGTTGTATATGTAAATCCTAGATGTGAAAACAGGCGTAATTCGGCCCAAAAATGAAAAAAAAAACGAATATAGATGGAAAAAGGGGGGAGAGGTTGGACGTAAAGTAAAAAAAAATCGATATGCTAAAATAAAATACAAAATGAAATTGAAACAAGGCTAATGAGATAGAAATAAGGAATCAGAGTTTGGGTTCGAATTCCATAGATAATATGGATGGTGTTGCCTATAATGATGGACAAATGAAAGACTTTCAAAATTTTTATTTATCCACTTCCTATTTTGAAAATAGATCGGTTGAACTTAAAAATTCTTTCATCGAAGAAGGAAACAATCCAATTGAATGCACTTGAATTGGATGGGACCAACGAAATCGAGTGCTAACCCCCATTTCTTATTGAATTAACCGATCAACCTTCTGTCGAAGATTTATTTTGTATTAGATAATTTTTGGAAAAAAAATTGACATATTTCACTTTATTATGAAAATAAATCCTACTACTTCTGTTCTTGGAGTTTCCACACTTGAAAAAGAAAATCTGGGGCGTATTTTTCAAATCACCAGTCTAGTATCCAGTACTGGATGTAGCCTTTCCCTCGGACAAGATGCCTAATATTTACAATGCCCTAGTAGTTAAGAGTCGAGATGCCGCCGATCAACTCTTAAATAATACAGAAAACAATGGATCAATAGATGGTTTACAATTGAGGGGAGGCTCTATTTATAGAGTTCCCTCAAATCCAACGGTCTCGCTATATTTACATCGACGGACGAGATAAAGCTTATCCCTACAATTAAGGAATTACAAGATTTACATAATCAAATCAAATCAAATCTTATTAGATATTATTCTCCTCAATCTTCTAAGATTAGTTTTCCTATTTACCAATGTAGCCTAAATTTTCATATCTGCTTGGTTAGGCCATACATGCTTCTCCATAAGTTTTTTGAATCTAGCCAATTCTCGTAAGTCAAGTGATCCTTATTTAACTAATAGACCTCTATGGGATACATTTTGTGTGATGATAACGGGTTTTGAACTACGACCCGCGATATAACAACATGATTAGTTCATATCATCTTATTTTAACAATGTTACAAAAATGAATCAAAATGTATGATTCGGATACCCATTTTTAAAAAAAAGTAAATACTAATTTAAACATTGTTGAAAAATTCAAATAAAAAAATATATTTAGCCTATTCTTAACTCTTAACAAAACTTTCAAATTGGCTTCGCATCACATGAATGCGATTTTTATTTTTAAATTTCGACAGATGAAAAATAAGGTAATATCGCATGTTTGTTGTATGATTTTACAAAATATTCTAGATTTTATTATGGTAATGCAAACAATTAGAAAAGTATTATAGATTTGTAATTTATTATTTAATTTATGAATGTGGCTTTCTCACTTTCTCCTCTCTCCCGCTATTTCCTTTTTATTCGAATAAATATCAAAATTATATATAAATTTTGATTTAATATATAATTTTAATTTTCGTAATTGCATAGATTAGACTTTTATTTTTTATTTAATTATATGCATTTAAATAAATGTATATATCATTTTTTTATATTTAATAAGTATAATTGTTAATGTATATAGTATATAAATGTAAAATGAAATTATATCATTAATGATGTTAATTGTTTATAAAAATTAAATCAAATCAAAATGTCACATATAAAATTACACAAAATAAAATTATATATATATATATATATATATATATTCTCAACCAAGGAAATCATTTTATTCTGAAATAGAAAAGTATCACAATACAAAGCACCAAATCCAACAATAAAAAATAGATAAACCAAGACAAAGAAAACACCTCCTAAAACCACAACACGAGACACTTCACCCCCAACAAGAGGTACAAAATCTCACAATTATCGTCACCTTTAACTAAAAGTACAATGATCACCTAACATTATCCTCTCTCTTGGTATCACTCTCATTTATTCCATTTATAAAAAATATATATCATTGATTTGATTTTATCTATTATAATGACATTGAATTCAACTTCAAATAATTGAATGCTATAAATTGCAGTTGCTTTAACAACGCATGTGGCACATTGTAGCTTAGACTCGACGATCGGATCGAATATTGGGGTGCTACAAAAATTTCGGTGTCCGTTGGAAAAATTTTGTGTTCAAATAGAAATATTGGTATCTCGAGTGTTGATCGGTGTGGACTAGACGTTTGATCGGCCGTAGATCGGTTAAAAGATATTTTAAAATTATTTAAAATGAAAAAATAAAAATTAATAAAAGGTTTTATAAAATTTTAAAATATATAAAAATTTTAGTAAAAAGTTGTAAAAAATTATTAAAATTTGTAAAAAATATTAATTTTTTTAAAATGAAAAAAGCAGAATTGTTCAAACTTTTTTAAAAACTTATTATAATTTTAATATTTTTACATGAATTTTAAAATTTTCTAAATATTTTTACTAATTTTTATATATATATATTTGCAAGTTTGTTTTTTCATATTGTAAATAATTTTAATGATTTTTCACCTGGTCAACATGGGTCAACGCCTGAAATACCAAAATTTATCCCTAATGGCCAATAAAAAAAATCATTTAATTGGGAAATAAGAGAGTACGAGAATAGACGACACAAAAATCAAATAAGCAAGAGAAAGAAAACACCTCACATTACCATGCCTCTCTTGGGGTGCTCATTGGACACGTGTCAATGGACAACATTAGTATCAAATTTATTAATTATGTTTTTTTTTTATGCAAAAAATCTTGACTTGGGTCTACTGGGCCACTCAAGATACCCAATCTAGAAAACCATATTATATACGACGTAAACAGTGATGAAACCCAATACACTCTAGAAACCCTTACGTATGACCTCATTTAGTTTTCTCCTTCAATTTCTCTAAAAATATTTACTTAATATTTTATTTCTTTTAGTCTTATTTCATCCCTTAATTTATATTTCATCACCCAAAGGTTGGCATCATTATTTTGTGCTGATGTGATACTGATGGTCAATTCGATAGACACATGGTAGCCTCTCAATATGCCACATACAAACATAAATTTAAAAATATATTAAAAAGATCTTTTTCACATCAAAAAAATTGAACTCTGGACATCTATTTATCTAGATTATTTTTTTAATTTGTTTATAAAATATTAGTTTTTAGGTTATTATTTTAAATATATATAATATAAATTTATAAAATATAAAAATATATACAACTAAAATATATATTAAAAATCTTATAGTATTTTGAAAAATATAAAATATATAAATTAATAAAAATTATGAAATTATAACAAATATAAATATATAAAAGAACTAAAAAGCACACCTACAATGAATTTGGAAAACTTATTGTCTAGATACATTTAAATCTAGACAACCTTGTGTCTAGGTTCATTCTATATGTCAAAACTTTTATATTTTTATTAAATTTCATATTTTTAAATTTCGTAATAATAATATAAATAACTTGGTATTTTACAAATAAAAAGCATATAAACTTACTACAAAATTACATCTAGAATGAATCTAGATAAATTGGTGTCCAAATTTAAATATATTTGGACAACCATTTGTCCATGTTATTTTTTATGTGAAAAAATTCTATTTTTTATTAATTTATATATTTTTTAAAGTTATTTAAATTTATTTTTGCCATGTATACTAAGAGGCTACCACCTCACCCCATCATATTGATTATTAGTGCCACATTAGCATGAATTAACGATGTTAGTGCGAATATACCAACTTGGGTGACAAAATACAAGTTCAGATACCAACTAGGTCCCAAAAAAAGTTCAAGTACCAACTAAGTTCTTCTGGACAAGTTCACAGGACAAACTATATATTAACTCATTTATCTTCACTCATTATGTGAAGTGAAAAAAGAATTATTTTGTAAAAATTATAATAAAAATAATTATGTATAAAATTAATAGAATTTTGGTTGAAATGATAAAGTTGAGATTTTAAAGAAATTAATGTCCTAAATTTAAATCTTGTTTTTGAGTTTTTTTTTTAAATACAATGCTTACGTTAAGTACCCATAATTCTTATCAAGCCTTAAAGCGGAGGAAAAATATGCTTAGACTCGTTTGAACCCACATCCTCTTATTTGTTGCAATAATAACAATGTCAATTGAGTGAAAATTCAATCGATCATTTTTTAGATTTATTTCGAGTTTAAATTGGTTTTTTTTAAATTATATAAAAGAAAATGTTAAATATAAAATTAGTACCTGAACTTGTCCACTTATCTCAGATTGGTACTTATGGTTTTTTTCCCCAAATTGGTACCTGAACTTTTATTTCGTCAACTAAATCGGTACATAAGTCCAGCGTCGTTAAGTTTAGGACACATGAAAAAATAATATTGTGACATGTGGCATAAATGACGTCATGGAGATGTCATCATTAAAAAAATTAACAAAAAAACCTTCTTCTTTTTTTTACTTTTCTCCTCCACTATTTTTTTGACATTCCTTTTTTTTTCCTTTTTTCTTCTTCCCTCAACCCAAGTTGTTGCCTTTGTTGCCGACAGCGGTTAGCCTCCTTTTTGGCCTGAAAATGGCATCGGAGTGATAGTCAACGATTTTTTGTCTTCCTATGAATCAATTGCAGAATTTGTCATCTTTTATTCACCATTGGTTCTCATGTTCGTTTCGTCTTATCTACTTGCAAAAAAAGTTTGGGTTCAAAAACCATCCTCTGGTTCTTAGAGAATCCATCTTAAACCAATAAGCCTGTTTTGTATCCAATCTCATTAAGATTCTATACCTCGATCTTCTTTCTGGGTTTCTGAAACTAATTTCATTCAATCTACAGGGTTTTGCATTCTGACCCTTTCGACCCAATTTCAAGGTTTTTATCTTTTGCCATGTTGCAATGGCTTGTGGATTTCTTTTTCTTTAGTGATAAATCAATGGTGATAAATCATATTTTATTGGATAAATCAATGATGTTGCTGGAAGGGGAAGATTTTACTGGATGGTCTTGTGGGTTTCTTTTTCTTTAAGTGTTTTGTTGAATGATGCAGTGCAAAGTTTTTTTAAGTTATGTTGAATCATATTTGATCTCTCTATATATATTTATGAAAAAGAAGGTTGTAGTCTGGGAACTAAGAAAAAAAATCATAGATGTTGAGATTCTACCACTCTTCCCTTAGATATGCAAGTAATTTTGGGAAACTGAACCAAAGACCTATGTTAAGGTTTGCTAAACTTCATGAGATAAATCAACAACATAAGAAAATATTTCTTCTGCGAAATTAATCATCTACAAGAACTATCTCAACATTTGAACTGAACATGCACCCATTAATGAATTGAATGGTCCACTTCAAGTGTATCTACAAAAAAGGAAAAAATGAAAATTTGGGTTTTTTTTCGAGAAACAAACAGAAAAAATAAATGGAAGAGAAGGGTTTTAAGGTTGAGGAAGGAAAAGAGTGGTGGAAAAAAATGTTGACTGTCACTATCAAACAAGAAGAATAAACTTTGGTTGATAGGAACGAAAAAAAAAACGTCAAAATATTTTGCGAGGTAGAAAAGTCGAAAGGATTTTTTTATTTTTAATTATGACAACACCATGATGTCATTGATGCCACATGTAATAATATTATTTTTCCATGTGTCCTAAACTTAACAACGTTAGACTTGGATCGATTTAGTTGACAGAACAAAAGTTCGAGTACCAATCTGGGACAAAAAAACCATAAGTTCAATCATTGCAATATTATGACTTTTATCTCTTTCCATTTCCCAGAATATTGAGAGAAATATGCCAAGTCAGAAGATGTCGTAGCAACAAAGAAGTCCAATGAGGAAGAACAGAGTGAAAATGGATACACTCAATATGATAACGAGGAAATTGCCAGAAAACCTGATCCTTAGCCACACTATATGTCTACCTTAAAATTTCTATATATTGTAAATTGATATTCGCACCTCCAGGAAAATTTGAAACATGACAAAACTGGGGCATGCCTAAAAATTCTTTGCCCTCTTTTTGTTTTCCATGGAGGTTATGTAAATTAACTAACTGTTGTGTATATATTTCAAGTATTCATCCATTGTTGATACTAAATTACAATTTGCATATGTTCTTCATCTACATATATCAATTAAATTCATTTCAAGTATTCTACAATTTACTTTTAAATATTGTAGAAAAACCATAATTTGTTCTTAAAATTATTTTTTGTTTACACTTTTCATTATCAAGGTAGAATCAAATTTTATAACAAAAGTTCAAGAGAAATAAAAATTTAAAACCAATTCCTACTACAAAATAACATATTAGACTTCTACAATATTTCTCTTTCAAAGATAAACAAAATAAAACGAAAGTTAGACCCCTCTTTAACAACTATATTACCCAAAAAAATGAAGTTACTGAATGAGAGCTCTGTTTAGAATAGAAAATTTGAATTTTGAGTTATTTATGTCCTAATAAAGACCATTTTCATCTCCTAGTTTCAGATCCCTTCTCTTCACAAAATTTGTAATCCAATTTTTTTTAGCACATTGACACCCTTGTTCCATTGCTTGAACTTCATGTAATGTTGGGTATTGGTATCCCAATCCCAAACCAATACCGGTAATCTTTATTGAATTTGGGCTAACTGATCGGTATTCCTGTACAGCAAAACATGGGATTCCACCAACTCCGATGGCAATAGCAGCCTTGATAGGTTTCTGAGATCAATTTTGTAAAGTTGCTTCTTAATGCACCATGGATTATCATGGGCATAATGCCCCAATTCAGTTTCAATCTCGACTCTATTTCTCTTGTTTTTATCGGTTGAAAATTTCGAGTTCCCTATTGTTTGTCTCTTGTTGAACAATGTCAAAGTATGCTCTCTATTGATCTTCTTATTCAGGCTGTTCAAGTTATGGTGATCGCTATATTCATCGACTCCATATGAAAGTGAAGGAGATAACTCTAACGAAACATTATCACTGATGTTGGCTTCCATCGGTTCCAACAAAATAGCATCGCTGCTATTCTCGATGCACATCATATTACATACATCCAATTTCCTTTTATCTTCAATTAAAAGTTTTTCTTTATCAGCTAGAGTAGTTTTGGTGGACATATTATTGATAGAAGGAGAATATTGTAACGATAATTCAGTATCGGTATCCTTCAGGTTTGACTGGAAATATCTAAAAAAGTTGATCCTCGTAGTTTTAATTTCTCGTAATTAATTTCTTGTTTTCCCATATCAGTTGATATTGTTGACGCAGACGACGAAAGAGACAATTCTAATCAAATATTAATATATTCACAATCTGGGTTTATTTCTTTGATGCTATTGGTGTCGTACACATTGATGGAATTCAAAACAATGAAGGGTTTGCCGTCTTCCAAGGATGAAACAGGTAAGCACCGAACAATCACTTATTTGTTTCACGTAACTACTGAAACCCTTGTTTAATGAGAAATTTATAAAAACTAAAACCTTGGAACCCCATGTCGAGTAAACCTTGCACATTCTTTGTTTGCCTTATTCGTTCCTATTTTGAAGTTGTTGTTATTACTCTCGAAACATGGTAATCAATCCTATGATGTTTAATTTTAGATTTGGTGAATGTGTTTGAAGTGTTCCTTTCGCAACTTCTTCTATATCCCAACCCATGAGATCCATTGAATAGAGAAGCTGCTTCATGCAACTTATGAACATAAGTGAATAAGCATAAACTTTTATGTTCTATATTTCATACATATCTTTGCCTTTAGAATGCCCTACCGAGGTAATTTACTTACATTTCTTTGTCCTTGTGTTTGGAAAGTGGAGGTTTCAATTTTAAAAGTCAGCCATTTTCAGTCGATAGAGTTAGACCTACTTGACCGATTTTTGTGGCCATACCATTTCACTACTTCTTATATTCTTTAATATAGTTTTTCGATGGATTCAAATCGCTAGTAATATGTTGTGGCAAATCATTTATCATATCCTTTGCATGATGCGATTCTTGTTTTTTGAAAGTATGATCTATGATTTACAAAATCATGCATTGCTTCTCTTTCATTCTTTGAGATTTTAAGGATTCAATAATTGCAATATTATGACTTTTATCTCTTTCCATTTCCCAGAATATTGCGAGAAATATGTCATGCTAGAAGATGTCGTAGCAACAGTAGCAGAAAAGTCTAGTGATGAAAAGCATAGTGAAGACGGATACACTCCATCTGATGACGAGGAAATTGCCGAAAAATTTGATCCTTAGCCACACTATATGTCTACCTTGAAAATTCTATGTATTGTACATTAATATTTGCACCTCAAGGAAATTTTGAAACTTGACAAAACTGGGGCATACCCAAAAATTCTTGCCCCTCTCTTTGTTTTCCACGGGGGTTAATTAAATTAACTAAGTATTATTTATATATTTCAAGTATTCTTCTATTTTTAATTTTAAATGGTAGTTTGCATATGTTATTCATCTACATATATTAATTAAACTCATTTCAAGTCTTTTACAATTTACTTTTAAAGATGCTAGAAAAACCATATACATGGAACATAATTTGTTCTTGAAATTGTTTTTTGTTTACACTTTCCATTATCACGATAGAATCAAATTCGATAATAAAAAATTAAGATAAATAGAAAATTTAAAAACCAATTCCTACTACAAAATAACATCCTAGACTCCTATAATATTTGTCTTTCGAAGATAAACAAAACAAAACAAAAGTTAAATCCCTCTTTAACCACTATATTACCTAAAAATGAAGTTAGTGATTAAGAGCTCTGTTTAGAACAGAAAACTTGAATCTTAAGTTATGGATGTCCCAGTAAGGACCAATTCCATCACTCAGTTTTAGATCCCTTCCCTTCACAAAATTTGTAGTCCAATTTTTGATGAGCACATTGGCTCTATTGGTCCATCGCTTGTACTTCTTGTAATGTTGGATATTGGTATCACAATCTCAAGCCAATATTGGTAATCCTTGTTGAATTTGGGCTAACTGATCGGCATTCGAATGCAACAAAACATGAGATTCCACCAACTCCGATGGCAATAGTAGCCTTGACAGGTTTCGGAGATCACTTTTGTAAAGTTGCTTCTTGATGCACCATGGATCATCATGGGCATGATGTCTCAGTTCAGTTTCAATATTGACTCTATTTCTCTTGTTTCTATCAGTTGAAAATTCTGAGTTCCCTATTGTTTGTCTCTTGTTGAACAATGTCAAAGTAAGCTCTCCATTGAACTTCTTATTCAGGCTGTTCAAGTTATGGTGATCGCTACATTCACCGACTCCATATGAAAGTGAAAGAGATAACTCTAACGAAATATCATCACTGGTGTCGGCTTCCATCTATTCTGACGAAAAAGCATCGTTGCTATTCTCGATGCACATCATATTATATACATTTGATTTCCCTGTATCTTGAATTAAAAGTTTTCCTTCATCAGTTGGAATAGTTCCGGTGGACATATTATCGATAGAAGGAGAAGATTGTAACGATAGTTCTGTACCGGTATCCCTCGGTTCCGACAGAAAATCTCTGAAAAAATTTATCCTCGTAGGTTCTAATTTCTCGTAATGAATTTCTTATTTTCCGATACCAATTGATATTGTTGACGTAGACGAAAGAGACAACTCCAATGAAATATTGCTATCTTCACAATCTGGGTTTTTTTTTTCTTTGGTCCTATTGGTGCCGTCCACATCCATGGTATTCAAAACAATGAAGGGTATGTTGTCTTCCATGGATGAAGCAGTCAAGCACCAAACAATCAACTTATTTGTGTCAGGTAACTGTTGAAACCCTTGTTTAATGAGAAATTTATAAAAAGAAAACAATAAAAAATTCTCTCCTCAGTCCCAACTCTAAAATCTAATCTCTTTACCTCCCATTCTCACTTTTTTGAAAAAATATGAGTTTATATAACTAAACAGGATAGAATCTTTTTCCTACTAGAAAAGTAATTTGGCCTCCAAGTACAATGTTGCCCCCACTCTCATCTTCATCTTTTTTCTTTTTTTACTAATGAAATTGTTATTTGATGTATGAATGTTTTTATTAATTATTAGAATTAATTCTAAATAATCATAAGTTAAGTTTGCAATGATAGAAAACATAAATTTAGATATTCATTCCAACGTCTTCAAAATGGTTATTAATGAATTTTATATTTTATTTACCGTCAATGTTTCATTAAAAGAGAACATTAGGGAATAAATTATAGGCATGATTATTTTTGAACCTTCAACTTTACGAAATAAATTATTTTAATTTCTCAATTTAATTTTTCGTCTTTTTAACTCGTTAACTTGTATTTTTGTCAAATAACCTCAAAATTTATGGAAAAGTTAACGTTTTTTAATTTTGCATATGTGGCATGCCAATATTTAATTAATTTTGAAATTTTAAAAAATTCAAAAAAACATAAAAACTATAAAAAATACTTTTAACTTTAAAAAAATTAAAAGTCAATTAAATTCTGACATGTAATCCACGTGACAATTCATGTGCATGCCACATCAATACAGTTAATGAACGTTAACTTTCTCATCCATTTGAGGTGATTTAATAGAAAAATGTAAGTTTAAGGACTAAAAGTGGCGAAAAAGTGAATGGAGAACTAAAATGACATTTTTTTATAAAGTTAAAGGATCAAATAAGTCATTATACCTAAATTATATTAGGATAATCCGAAAAATTAAATATTTTAGTCACCAATAAAATAATTCCCCATCATCCACTTTAAAAATTGTGAAAGTATTATCATACTAATCTTCATATTCAAAATCATCTTTTTAACTTTAATTAAATTATTTAAACATTTAATAAACAAAGAAACATGTTTTCTTCTTTAATAAATTTTAAAATTATTTTACTTTTCTTTTAAAATTTAATCAACTTTTATTTTTATGTAGTCAAAATTTTAATTTCTTTTAAATTTTCAATGTCTAGACACCTAATTTTTCTTTTTCAATTTTTGATTTTCTATATTTTCATAAAAATTAATGAAATTCCATGGTTTGGTAACACTGCGGGTGGCTGTAATCATTTTCCATTTTTGCAAACTCTTTTCTAGGTTTTTAAAAATATTTAATGATTGATTTTAATTTTTCAATTTTCAATTTCTTTATAATTTTATTAGTTTTC
The DNA here is from genome assembly GCF_025698545.1 of Gossypium raimondii. Taxonomy (NCBI): domain Eukaryota; kingdom Viridiplantae; phylum Streptophyta; class Magnoliopsida; order Malvales; family Malvaceae; genus Gossypium; species Gossypium raimondii. Next base: position 37,270,470 of record NC_068565.1, read on the forward strand.
TAATTTTTAATTATTGTTTTCAACATTTTATATTTTACTTTTACTTTTCTTTTCCACATCTTTGCATTTTTCCTCAAAATTTTAATTATTTTTAAGTAATTTAATTAAAATTAAATTAAATTAGAATGATATCATATATAATTGAGTGTCGAATAATCTTTGTATGTCTTTGAAAACTAGTGATGTTGCACTATTTTATTGTTATCTAATAATTGTATATTTTCGGATGATTCTACTATAAGTTATTCCCGATACGTAAATTTATACATGAGTAACTATTCGATAAATAGTTCATGAACAATTAAATTTTTTTCGTTAATACTTATTTATTAAGCTAAACAAACAAAAAAAAAATCAAAATGTTTAAGCTTGCTTTTTTTCTTGAACAATCACATTATAGATTCCGATTACATCTGCTCTTTTTGACACAATGTCTAGAACTATCCATAGCTCCTCCTTAACTCATAAATAGGAGGATAATGCATTTCAACGCACTCGAATCCACGTCCTCTTACATTGGCAACAATGCCTATGCCAATCGAGCTAAGACTCAATCGACGTTTAAGCCTATTTATTAAGTGAACCGAACATGAACAAAATTTGGTTGGTTCGTTTGTGTTCATAAACAAACACGCTGATGTTCGCTTAAAGCTCATTTCATAAATTATTTTAAGTGTATTTAAAACTCATTTACGGTTCAGTTATCGTATAATTAATAATATTATTATAGTTCACGTGCTTATTCTATTTATATTAAAACTATTGATATTTATATTTAATTATTTTATATCTAAAAGATAATATGTATGTTTATTTATTGTTTGTTAGTTTATTCTTCATGATATTATTTGTAAACGTGTTCAAGTATATGTTCGTAAACAATTATATAAATGACCACAAACACTATTTTAAAACTTTTAACTATCACTAACCAAACATTAAAAACTTAAAATAAATAAACAAACATGAAAATAGGCTGGGAGGCAGGGAGGGATAATTTTTATTTTAAATAATAATATACTTTTATTTAACTTTTCAAATTTCTAGTTAAATTTATATAAATTATATTTTTAAAGACACGTGCCGCTTGTTGATTGGTTGCAAAGATTTTTTTAATGGATGTAATGATAGGGATAACATTAATTACGGAATGAAGTTTATATACCTAACTCGACCAAAAGAAAAAGAATCTAATTCAAATAAAGAGCATAGTTTATGGGCCTCTAATTCAAATTAACCCTTTAATTATTTATAATTAGATTTTAATATTGAACCAATGTAATTTTTTACGTGCTATAAAAATTGATAATATCGTGATAAATAATTAGAGTGCATTGAATATTATTAATATGACGTATTTATTTATTTAAATTTAATTTTACTCACAATTTAAATTTTTTTATTTTAATTTCGTACATATGACATGTGTTATTATTAATTTTGAACACTGCATTTCATTATTTATTATATGTTATTTTAAGTGTATAATTGTGTTCTAAACACATAATTTTTACACGGATACATGTATGATAAAATTTTTATTTTTATATATTTTTAAATATAATATGTTTAAACATTTCGATTAATATTTACTCATAATTAATAGAATATATGGAAAGTATCCTGCGGTTCTCAAGAGTAAAAAGGGATGTTAGATACGTTCATTACTACTATTTATTTTAGATTTATATTTTTATTTAAAATATATAAAAATATGAAACCACGAATCTGTTATCATAATAATATTAGAGGTTAAATATAAAATTAGTATTTAATTTTATATTTAATGTTAAAAGAAAACAGAAAGATGATGGGACTAGGTGAATAAATAAAGAATTAAATATAGAAGGGCAGGAAGAGTAGGTGTAAGAGAGGGATTAAAAATTGCATGAAATGATGTAGATACAAGTGGACGCGGTGTGACTGGCGCCGCCCCCATAGGATACGCACGTACATTCCCATTTCTTACTACAGAATCTTCCAATTAAAAATCGAGTGTCCCACACGTTATCTGACCTTTCTTCCAAATCAATCTCTAAATTCCAGGTTTTTGACGGTCCTTCACCATCTTCTTTCTTCTATAAATACTCTCTACTTTTTTTCTTCCCAAAATCATTGCGCCACTTATTCCAGAGATAACTTCACGTCCAAAAACCATGCAGGCTACTACTTCTTGTCTTTCTAAGTCCTCAGCTTCAGCTCCTCCACCACAACATCGCTTCTCCAGCCACCTAATAGGTGGGAGAAAGGGTTTGGGAGGAGCAAAGACGGTAAATGTCAAAGTAATGGCTTCAAAAAGATCATCAGGGCCATATAGTCACAATTTCGACGGGAAGCTAGTGGATGAGAGCATGATAGTGTTGAGAAAGCGGATTCAGGAGATGCAGAGGGTGGAGAAGAGTTATGAGCCTCCCCAGCATTGGATGGAGTGGGAGAAACAATACAAGAAAGAAAAGTACGACCTCGATGTTTGCCAAGCTGTGGGGAGCTTGCAATCCAAGCTCATGGAAACCAGGCCTGCCGTTGCTTTGGGGATGGCTCTTCTTCTTCTCTTTATCTTACCAACTTCAATCGCCGCACTTCTCTTTCATCTTATCCCTAATTCCCTATGATCATTTACCTCTAAATTTGTTACTTCTAATTCAAAATGTTACAATCTTCGTACTCTTCCTACGGTGATTCATCTTATTATATAGTGAGTTCAAATTTGGGTTGGGTTTCCATTCTACCATGTAACCATGTATAGTTGTTCTATTATATTTTGATTATATATTGATATGATTTTATTTTATAGTTGTCAATCATGTTTTTCAAATCAAATCTTTGCTTTACCAAAAGCCACATCGATCTTCAAGTTCTAATTTTTATTTAAATTTTAATTTCTAATTATATTTTGACCTATGTGCGTCACAAAATATATTAAAATTGGAATCCAAGTAATTTAATGTGAGATAAATGGGTGATTTGATAGACCTCAATCCTTGGGACTTGGGCCGGAGTCGGTGATGCTATTTTTTTATTACTTATCTTGATTTGTGTTTTTTCTGGGTATTAATTAAATAGCAAAAAGAAACTACCCATTCAATCGAACCTATAAAATGGGTCAACCACTACTTTTCAACTCCAGAATTTTTATTTAAATACTCAAACATAAAGCCAAGAATCAAACCCATGTGAAGAAGGCCAATGATTCTGACCCAAAAGCCTTGCCTCCCCTATGGAGAATGCTTTGCTTATTTTTTCCAATCGTTTTGGTTTGGAGGTAGCTTTTCTTATCAAGTAATTTCCAAGACAACTTGGCTAGGAAGGCTTGCTTCATATTAGCAACTCGTCTAAAACTCAAGCTTCCATGTGATTTAGGTGGAGTAAGAGCTTCCCAATTATTTCAATGATTTTTCGTCACTATGCTACCACTAGAAGTCTTTAGAAACTTTAAAGCGTGACAAATAGTAAATGAAAATACTTGACATCTTAGAATGCAAGTGTGTAAAAGTATAAGAAGGGCTTAAAAAAGCCACCCTTAATCTTAGCCCTTAAACCAAGATATTTCTCAATATTGTTAGGCCTATAGCATTGGAGTTGATAGAATTCAACCAGCCGACATTCTACATTCGAGAAGGGATGAAACCCATGGCTTGCTGTACTATGGAGCATATGGTTCCAAAGGAACGAACCTTCTTTAAAGAAGACCAGCCTGTGAGAAAGTTTATCCCAGTCAGACCTCTATTCCTAGGCAGAACGTTCTGCCTTCTGGTACTCTCAGCCTCCACGACTACTAAATTTCAAGCATTTGGATCAAACTCTCATTGGCACCAAGATTCTCCAAACAAATGCTTTATTTGAGTAGCAATTAAAGTTTAATTTGAATGTCATAAAAATATACAAAGTTGCCATGCCGATTATATTTTATGGACTTAATCAATTTATTAGCCAACATGAGTCAAATCTATAACAATTCCATCAAAACAACAAACATCCAAAGAATAATTAAAATTTAGTTATTTATATTATCATAATAGTTGGCATACATCCCAACTCCTTCCCTCATTTGCCTAAAACAGCAAAACTTGAGAAAGCCAACCTTTCTCATTATCATCATCGTAAATCGATGTATGCTAAAAAGCAATCCAAAAATCTACCCCCCTATTACAAAATATTAAATCCTAAATAGTATATGTAAAAAAAAAGAGTTAGAGTAATTTTTGTCGCAGTTTCTACTTGTTCTTGATGGTGATCCCAAGCTCACCTGCAACAATAACAGTCGTAGCCATATCAAGAAACATGCCATGTTCAACGACACCAGCAATCCTCAGAATAGCATCGCTTGCCACCTGCAAATCCCCAATGTCTTTCTTCAAATACAAATCCACAATATAATTCCCATTATCTGTTACAAAGGATTTCCCTTTAGAATCATTCCTGAGCTTGGCCACACAACCCGAATCTTCGAACAGGTTTTGGAGTTTATTAGCTGTGAATTTCCAGCAAAAGGGGACAACTTCAACAGGCATGGCTAAGCCACTCCCTCCCAAGTGCTTAACCAATTTGGATTCATCAACAATACAAATAAATTTCTTACAAGTCCCTTCCACCATTTTCTCTCTTAACAGGGACCCACCTCTGCCTTTGACGAGATTAAGATGTGGGTCCACTTCATCGGCGCCGTCGATTGCTAAATCGATGGTGGAATGGTGGTCGAGATCCGAGAGCGGGATGCCTAAAGAAACAGCCTGTTCTTGCGTTTTCTTGGAGGTGGGAATTCCTACGATGTTTTTGAGCTTGCCGAGGCGAAGCAACTCACCGATGCGATCCACGGCGTGTTTGGCTGTCGAACCAGTGCCTAGACCCAGAACCATTCCTGATTCAACGAACTCAACGGCTTTGTATGCGGCAATTTTTTTCAATTCGCCTTGGGTTAGGATGACCGGTGGAGATAAAGATGGAGGCCTAGACAAAACCTCCACATAAGAAGCTTTTTCAGACCAAGCAATTGCCATTTTGTGTGTGTGTTGGGGGTACTAAATAATAAGAAAAACAGATTGAAAATGATTAAAAAAATAAAAAATTGAATCAACAGAAATCAAAAGATTAGCAGCATTGTAAAATAATAAAGTGGAAAAAGAAAAAAGAAAGTGGGATTTGATTGTCTCCTGTTGGTTATTTCCCCCCAGGATATTGATTTAGGCCAGGAGAGGAGGCGTATGGAAAACAGAAAGGGATGTGTTAGGTAGTTTTAAAGGCGGATGGAGGAAAGGGCATCCACTCCTCGAAGTCAAGACCCAGGCCACACAAATAAAATGGATGGTGGTGGTCTTCTCTGATTTTTTACTTTTCACTTTGCGGATCAGATATTATTGGAGCTCTTTTCAATGCTTATCTTTAACTTTCCTCCATTTTTACTTTCTAAAATCAAGGGTGTTGTTTGTTTGAAGAAGTGGCAACTTGCTTTTCAATACGATTCTCCGCATATTCTCAACCTCTGGATGAAATTTGGACGGTCTGTATTGTTTCGCTGTTTGTTCTCATCTCCAACATCTTACTAACAGCATTGTCGTCGTCTTTGGCTTCTTCGATTGTAATATATGCAGGGGCAGACGTAGTTTTGGTTAAAAACATAAATGAAAAGTGTAAAAATGCTTTGGTACGCATTATACGAATTTTTTTTACCTATTAATTTTAATTATTTGCACAATATGTAATTACATGCTCAAAATAGTTATATTTAAATAGGACTACTCTTTTTTTTTTTTGAATAATGAACGTATCATTTTTAACATAAAATTTTATGATTAAACTCATAACAATCTTTTCGGGGGGGTTTATTTTCGATTGCCAAATAAAATAATGAAGATGTTGAATACAACTTTTGTCATCGACCTCTCTCTTCCAACTTGAATGGTCCATAAACAAAGTTTCAGTGCCTAAGCTAAGCTAAGAGAGGTAGGCATCTTCTTGGGAAACTCATTCGTTATAAATACTATTAAAGCGAAAGCAAGAAAATGTGGAATAAAAATAGCCCAGCCCAGCCTAGACTCCACCATCGGGACTTGGAACTTGAAAGCCGCCTCTACAGAGTCACATGCATCCATGGATTGCCCTTTCTAACTTGCATTCATCTTTCTTTTCAAAACTTGGAATATTCCATTCCATTCCATGCTAAATGGGTCATCAATTAATAATTCTAATTTCTCTAATTCAATTTAATTTATATTTTTATATGGTAAAAGTGAGTATTTTAAAAAAATAGCTTTTTTTTAAAATAAAGTCCGATTAATACTTGAGCCTAAAAGACCAAATCAGAGAAGTTTATAACAAACCCAAAAGAAAAAATGAAAGGAAAAACCAAATAACAGGGAAATAGAAAACCAAAAAAGCAACAGGCCCCAAAACAAGAAATCGTCTTCTCATTTCTACAGTTTTTCAAGCTCTTTGCAAATCTAAACTCCCCAAAGAATAAACAGCTAAATCTTCCAATTTCCGGCAGTGAGTCAACCAGAAGAGGAAGCAAGTTGAGATAGACAACCAGATTACCAAGTTTCTCAACCCAACCGAAAGATAAACCCCCACTTCTTTCATCTGAATCAACATCTATTCCATTAGGAAACCACACTTACGCCTGACCTTTTCCATATTACAACTCTGAAGCTTCGTTTCAATTGAAAACACCACCGTGGGATTTATGTCTCTCAGCATATGCCGGAGACGATTAACAATTCGAGGCCTCCCTAAACCCCGAACATTCCAGCTTAAGAGTTTCATTGTTCCCGGCTGGCTTGCTTATCAAGGCCTGCCAATCTTTTAGTATTTTGTACTTGCAATGAAGTACCAAAAGTTTCATTCGAATCATCATTTCCAGAAACTCGTGAAACATTAAATTGTATGCGGGGTCGTTTAAGTTCATCACTATGCATTATTGGACTACTCGCTTCCTCATATGCTACCATTTCCTCGTCAAATCCATCATGATGTTGATCCATTTCCCCAAGTTTTAATGGGCCTAGAGCAAAAGTAGACTTTCCTTTATCTTTTACAGAAACAGAATCTTTTGGGATAGAACCCCAATTCTCACCTTTATTCACTGAATTTGATTTCAGAATCCCCACATTCTTTTTTTCCCTAGTTGACATTGTGTTGCCAAAAATAGAAGGTTTCTCCCCCATCGTCTTCCACTAACCACTTGCTCTTCCATGACAGATTCTTTCTTGGTTGAGCATGCAGAGAAATATCCCAAATAAAGACATATTCTGACTGTGGTTGAATAGCTCTAATCGAGCAAAAACTTTCACCATGTCCAAATTTGCCACATAGAAAGCAAAATAGAGTCAATTTTTTGTACTCAAAACGAACATAAACTGATTCACCATATTTTAGTGCAGTCCTCTTCTTTCTCTTAAGAGGCTTTCTAACATCCACCCTCACCCAAATTCTCATGATGCATTTATATCCCAGTTGAGTTGCAACAGTGTCATATTCAATAAATTCCCCAATAAAATTTCTCAACTGATAAGCAACAGTATCTGCCATAAAACCAAGAGGGAGGTCATGTATTAGTAGCCAAAAATCCACCCAATGTAATTGAACAGTTAAAGGATCCTCTCCCGTCTTCCATCGATGTAGAATTAGTAAATGGGAATTAAAATTCCATGGCCCATTCTTCATAACTCTCTCCACATCCACTTCATAATAAAAATGAAATAAATATCTCTCCCTTCCCAGATTTGAGATTGAAACACCCCCTATTGGATGCCAAACACTTGCCAAAGTCGATTGCATTGCTTGAAAATGCACAACACTAGAAGTAAGAAATACTCCCACTAAACAGTTCACATACGAGATCTCTTGACTAGTCTTTTCCACCTCCAGTTGAATGATTTCTTCCTCTTCATCATCCAACGAAAGACCTGCAATTGAATCCTCCATTTTCTTCCTACGGAAAAAGACAAGCAGGTTACCCAAAATAGGAAATTAAAGAAAATAAAAACATATCAAAAGATAGAGAAAAAGCCTGTCAAAAGACAAATAATTGATTCGAATCTAAAAAAAAATAACTTAAAAGTTTTATAAAAAAATATTATTATTAATATAAACTCCAAACATTCAAAACCCAAACTTGGTATAAAAAGAAAAATCAAAACTAAATTATGACATGGGTTCAAAAATTCAAAATCCCTACTAAACCAAACCAAACCAAACCAAACTAAGCTATACTTTTACTCATGTGAAATAAATAAAACATATAATGCCCTGCATATTTTACCGCATTTTAGATATATAAATTACACTTGTTTAATAGTTGATCTAAAGTCGACACGAAATTTGAAAAGATTTGAATATAGAAAATAAATTTAGGAAAAAAATTTGAAATATCGGTTGAGCTTGGATTGTGATATTTAAAATTTGAAGTTCGTCTGACTCAATTTATATCATATGAAATTAAATATATAGTAATGTAGATATTATAAAATATATTAAGTTATTTACGTTTAAAATATTAAATAAAATAATTTTATTTTTAAAAATAAAAAAATGTGGGTGACCTTGAGAAAACTGTAGACATATTTCTATAAAACTAAACTTAAATTAAATAAATATGAATGATCACACAATTTTAGTACAAAAGTTAACATTTATTATACTATATTTTTGGTGTTTATTTGAACTTAAAAGACCCCCCAATAAAAAGAATATTTCTATAAAGTAGATTCCCACTGTATACATTATGTGCACGAACTCTTCCTCTTGTCGACACTTTTACTTACACAGTGAAATATTTCTTTAGTGAAATAAATCAAACGAATGTGATTGCAAGACACAAAAGAGAAGATTGTAGTCGATAGGTTAAGCCATGCCATAAACCAAATAAAGTGTGTTGGTAACCTAGACCTTCTCTTCCCCAAATTTTGCAACTATTAACAAAAGGTTTAGCCCTCATAATTCTCTACAATTTCGCTATTCACTTTTTATAAAATTATGACTTATTCAATTTGGTCTTTATTTACTAATTTTGGTCCTTCAAATTTTTTTAATTTACATTGTAACCCCTCAACTTTTTGAATTTCACACTTTGACTCCACCACTTTTTATTTCTTTACAATTTAGTCAACACCTAGGATTTATTTCTCTAAATACATGACTCCTTTCAATTGCCTTCTCTACTAACTCTAATAATTCTTATTTTATTTCCTTTGAAAATTCCAACACATTTCATCTTTTCTCGACTTAGGGATGTTACAATTCCCTTGTTTTTCTTTTTCACCATTCGGAATTCTCAATGTGATTCATTTCTCATTAATTGCTACATTTGTATAATCTTTCGACCTATCAAATTAGAATATGAATATGTTGAAAAATTTTAATTTATTCATAGGTTTTCGGAAGATTTTTCAAAATTGAACCCAAAATACAGACGGGAATTATATATTTTCCCTTAATTTTAATTTTTTTATTGGTTTACTTTTATTCCTTTAATAAAATAAAATAAAATCCTTCTTAAAGTAGAATTTATTTATCTTGCGTTTTGCTTTTGTTAAGGCCTAATTGTTTGCAAATTTTGTTGATAACTCAGTTTGATTTTATAGAAGAAAATGGAACTAAAAAAATGTTGAAACAATTTCAGGGGAACGAAGAGTGTCGAAACCATCTTTTGAAAAACAAAAATGTTTTAGGTTGTCAACTTTTTAAAAAATTAAAATTGGGAGTCGCCACCAATCTTTATTAGGGTGTGACTGGATCACCTAAAAAAAGGCTTTGGTCTACGAGTTTTAGAAAAACGGATCCGGGAGTCAGTTACGTATGAGGAAGGATTAGCACCCTCGTAACGCCCAAAATTGGTACCTAGTTAATTAATTAGTGTCTTAAGGTCGATAATTTGGAAAAAAAACGTAATCCTTAGCAAAACTTAAAAGGCTACGTATTAAGACCCTTATTATTTCAGAGAAAGAAGATACCACACCCAATGCGTTAGGGCACATCATTCTAATTTTCCCCAAAATGAATTGGGTCAAAATACTTGTACAATAAAATTTTAGAAGAACATCCACTTATCCAAGATTTAAGAAATCACACTCAATACGTTAGGGCACGATTCCTCTAGAATCCCAAACTCGGAGTATTTCCTTTACTTTAAAAGAACATCCACTTATCCAAGATTTAAGAAATCACACCCAATACGTTAGGGCACAATTCCTTTAAAATCCCAAATTCGGAATATTTCCTTTATTATTTTTAAAAAATCTTCATTTCGAGAAATCAATGCGTCACATCCAATACGTTAGAACACAACATGTTGAATTCCCAATAATGAGTTTTTATTTTTTGATTGAAGAGAAATACTCGATTATCGGATTTAACGAAGAAAATTGGAACCCAATACGTTAGGGCTCAATTCCCTTGAAAATCCTAAATACGAACATTATCTCAATTTTAAAAAATTTTCTATCTTTAAATTTGAGTAAAAAATGATGTAACGTGATTTTATACATGCAAATGCTATAATAACAATAACAATAATAAATACATCATCGACATAAAAATAATATAAGCAAATGCATAAACGAAATAAAAAAAGTAATCCATGACATGCAAAATATTAAATGTAAACACAATTATACAATGGATGGGATAGCAAACAAATAAATAAGGATCAAAAGATGTACACATGGAAATTATGAAGATTAAAATATACATATAATTTACAAATAAAATTTTAGGTCATAGAATTTATATATAAATACAATACATAATATACTTATGAAAATAAAGAAAAAAATATAATTATACGTACATATATAAAATAATAAAATAAGTATATTTTAAAAAAGGAAAAAAAGGGTGAGTATTTAATCACTTAAAAATGTAAATATATACATATAAATATGAAAATATTCATTAAAAATATATATATATATATATGTACATATAAAAGGAATATATATAGATAAAAATAGAATAAAATAATAATTACACTATTAATTAATAAAATAAATAAAAGAACATAAAAACTAAATTGAATCGCAATTTAAAAATCAGGGTAAATCCAAATAAATAAAAGTAAAAGGACTAATTTGAACGTCGAATTACATAGAGGGGCTGGAAGGAAATTTTCCCTTCTCCTCTAAAACGGTGTCGTTCAAAAGGATTAAATTGGAATTTAAAATAAATAAAAGGGTAAATTAAAAAATAAAGAAAACTTAATTAAAAAAACATTAAAAGGCGGAGGGGCTAAATAAAATAAATAAATAAAATTCGCAGTGGTATCACCTTCTCCCTTTTTTAAAATCGTAAATAAGTAAAAAAAATAATCGAAAGAAAAAAATAGTAAACCACCTTTAAAAAACTGCCAATCGTTCCTTTTTTATTCCTCATCTTTTTCCCCCCTCCTGTCTTTTACAATGAATGGAGAGGCCTCTATTTATAGTTGAGCCTCCCCAAATCCAACGGTACAGATCAATTACATCAACGGCTGAGATTAAAGGGTATCTACAAATTAAATCTCTAAGATTACAAAATCATATATTCTAAGATTGCATATCATATCTAAAGATTATATATCATATCTAAGATTGCATATCATATCTAAGATTGCATATATCATATCTAAGATTGCATATCATATCTAGGATTGCATATCATATCTAAGATTGCATATCCTCAAAAATTATGTTTCCATATGTGAGCCGGCTAAAATTAGGTATTACAAAGAGTAGTTTAAATTTTAAAATGTGTGAATTACTGTGAAAATGGATTATCTAATAATTTAATAACAAAATGACCATAAAAGATTTTAATCAACTCATACCTTAGCATGTTGAATTATCTAATCATTTCTTTTACTTATATTATTCCTTTCAACTCACATTTTAAATTAATTGATTTTATTTTTATTTTTATTTTCATATGACACGTGTATGTGTGATTGGTATACCAGTATATCCAAACTATTAATTTATTATATATTATATTATTTAAGATAAGATTATATAATATAATAGAAGAATTAACTTTCAAATGTACGAAGAGTATAAAGGCTTAGAGCATATTTAAACTAATAAAATAAAAAATATATTTAATATTTAATATTTAATATATTACCGTATGTGATATAATATTATATAATATAATAATATATTTTAAAATTATTTATACATATGTGATTCCCCACACCCGACTTGGTCACCGAGTCCGAATGTGAGCCATCACATTTGTTGTCGGAACAGCTCAAACTAACTCTTATTTCAAATTTAATATGAACATCAAGCATTAATCAATTCATAACAATACATTCACATTGATTAAAATCATTTTCAAGTTATTTAAATCATGTTAGAAATATTTTAAAACGAGTTTTAGGAGTTTGGGGGTGATTGAGACCAAGTATGCGTCTTTAGGAATTAAAACAAACTCAAAATAAGGGAGGAACCCCTTGTCTAACCCAGTTTTATCAACACAAGTGGGTACTTGTATTGATACAAGTACTTGTTATTGTACTCTTTTTTTTTTTTTTGCTATTGACTTATATTGATACATCTGACCACTTGTACTGAAACAAATTTGCTAGGACCCAAAATAACCTCTAAAGTCACTTATTTAACCCAAAACAAGACCAATTCATTTCCTAAGTTTACGGGACTTGAAATACATGTCCTAAACACCAAAATTGTTTACCTAACCACATTCAATCACATACCATCAACATGATCACATTATCTCCAAATTCAAACTTCAAAATATCTTACTTGGCATGCAAGCAACTTATGAATCATAGCATAAACATTATCCAAGATCATACATACCATGATGCTCACACCATTATACATGTATAAACATACTTAGATTACAATTCATTACATGCTAAGTCATCAAAATGGACTCCAAAATTAAGCCTGACACTAGGTACATGCCAACTTGAAATACAACGTACAAAAGACTATACAAACTCTGCTGAGTTGAAAAGTGGGTCCTAGATGCTATCAACCTTCCCAAAATCCTAGAGACCTACTCATTACATTTGCACGGAAATAGATAAATTCGTACACTGAACAAAAAAGCTTAGTGATAATAACATAATCCAAAAAAATACATATTTAAATTAAGCACATAAGCTAATTGTAATTTCATTTATAAACATTCAATATCAACGATCATTATCTCATGCTCATTTCTTTTGTACTTTCTTATGAATTCTTCATTCGAATTAAGCTTTATGTGTCAACTAATTGATATGTCTTTCAAACTTTACATTACTATATTTAGTATCTACATTTGAAATAATCATAACATCAATGCTATCTCAGTATCATTTATAACTTATGTCATTCTCAAATCAATATCTTTAACTTAATTTCACCAATAAAATAGTTCAACTCGTTTCATAACATCATCAACCCTTAGGGCTCATGTTACATGTTTTGCATGATCTTTCACATGCTATGGTTCATCACACTTGCATTTATTTCAATTATTCAATTCAAGCATAAGTTATTCATCTCAAAATTCAACTAACATATTCAATCATGTAGCACATAATTTGAGGCCCCTATTAATCAGACACAGATTCAAGACAGATATATAAATTTAAACTCCTAACACTCCAAAATAAGCACCAAAGTGCTGATCAGGAATAAATGCACTAATCTCCCTAACACTCCACAAAGGTAATTGCACCGAAGTGCCAATACAAATTGCATCGAATTGCCAGAACAAATCGCACCAAAGTTCTAGAATAATCACACCGAAGTATTAGTATGCTCCCACCAATAATGTATATGAATCCTATGACATGACAACTATACTCAAACTCTATCTAAGACCGTTTAATAGGGCATTTCTCATATTCATATGCATAAGTCTCACATCTTATAATCATTACACAACATTTTCATAACCCGTTCATCTTAATATCATGTCTTCATATATCAATCTTTTATGAGATCACATAATCATATAACATACATTTCATATATCTATTTCTAAACATTTATCATTACATTGTAACATGAACTCATTCACATAAATATTCAAAATACAATAGTCATCATATCACAAGTATACTTACCAATCATGAGACAAATAAACATTTTTACCTTATTCAATTTGCTACTTAATAGGATATACATTTAAATCAAATCACGATAGCGCAGACCGAAATGGAGCTACTCATCTACGACCTTCGCCTCTCTATTATCCCTCGACTTCCCAACATTGTCTTTAGCTCTAGTAATTTGGAACGACAAAAGTGAGGAAAACTAACAAACTTTTTATTTCTTTCTTCTTAGCATAAACAACAATTGGTATGAGGAAGAAGATATCATCCATTCTCTTTTCCACTCACTTAATATATATAAAAATATTAGCAAAATAATTAAACTTAATTAAGCCTTAGACGGATGGTTATTATCTATCATTAATTAATTTAGTGGAATTGGATGAATGAGATAAATTCATTCAGCTATGGAATAATGATGGTAATATATCAACATGGTCCTTGGATCAATTGCCAAATAAAGCCTCACAATCAATTCTCACTTGTGATGACTCATTTGCAATTTAGTCCCTGTACTATAATTAACAACATTTTCAATTTAATTGCTCAATAATTCACTATTATAATCTCATACTAGATATGTCAACTCTTCAAATAATAATTCACTAATTCAAATTACAAAATCTGCTTTGAAATTGTGTTTTCCAACACCGTTTAAAATCAGGTCGTTACAATATATAATAACTATTATTGAAATAAAATTTGAATTTACCACCCGATTTGCTTGAACTGGCTCGATTTGGTTAGGTAAGTCAGTTTTAATAGCTAACTACAAAAGATGATATACTATTACACAATATAATAATATAGTATATAATTATGAATAAAACTATTGATACATATATACAACTATTATTATATTATAGAAAGCTTCAAAAAATATTTTAAAAATCAAATAAAACTCTAATAAAAAACTACAATAATTTAAGTCCTTAATTGAAAATTAGCAATAAATTGAGCCTCCAAAATATAGCTTTCCGTCAAAGCATCTAACATGGGATGATGTGGCAATTATCATGAAAAAATGATGACTAGGCAATTGGAGTGGAAAAATAGTTTAATTTTTAAATTATTTTATTAACACTAATAATATTTTTGTTGAATTTGTAGACGTGACATTAAGAATTTTATACTTACAAACATTACATGTAATAAGTATTGTGTAGTTATGTTATAGATAACATTTCTATTAAAATAAAACATCTATATAAAATTATTGCTTTATATTAAGTGACTTTTATTGTGTCATCATCGTGTAAAAGTAAATTAATTGTTACATTTGAAATATATTTTATAAAATATCAAAATTATTTGAATATGTTTAAGCTTGTCCAACCAAAACTGATTCAAATCCGAGAAAATTCAAGCTAAAAAAAATTCGAATCTAAAAAGGATCGGGTCTGAGAAAACTTCTAACCCAAGAATATCCAAGCCTGAATTGATTTGAACTCGAGATAATATAAGCTCAAAAAGAGCTCGACTCGTGGCACTTGTACTAAAAATTAATTAAACTCTCGTAAAATAATTAAAAAATAAATTAAGGCGTCATAAATTTATTTAAAAATCAAATAAACCTTTCACATACAACATTTTTCATGTCACATCATCATATAATAATACGTTAAAAGTTTAATTATTTTACATACATTTAAGTCTTAATATTTTATAATGAACAGTACTTTAAATTAGGTAAACAAACCCAACCCTTAAACTAAACCGTCCGACAAATAAAAAAAAACTAGCCGACAACTTAGCCCAAATAAAATAGAACTATCTGAAGTCTCCACAAACCTAAACAGATTACTCAAAAAACACAACAGATTTAATGTTTTAAATGTTTTAATTTTAATGTATGTTTTTCTATTTTTAATTGACTTTGCAATCTATAATTAATGTTTATGTCATTGTTACTTAAATGTGTTTATAAATTAGTTAAAAAAAAGAATTCTGATTTTTATAGTATTTATTAAACCATTGACTGCTCTCAATTCGGCTAAGAAATTACGAAAAAAAAAAAACTTGTAGTTAAATTTTTTATTATTACTCGAGAGTACTTTAGTCTTTTCATTTTAATAGAAATCAATTAAAATTACTAAATTTTACATATTTGTTTCAAACTATACGTTTTAAATTTCCACACGCATTAGTCTAGTCTGTAGCGTTTTCCCATTTGAATTGATTTGATCTCATTTTAGAAAGAGAAAGTTAAATGGGCCTGGCCCAACTTGAACAAGTCTACATCTTAGTCCGTCAATATTGACCCAATATTATCCTCTATAATTAAGAAAGAGATGGTGGTAGTGCAAAAACCTGTACTTGTTCTTAAAATATAAAAACGGGAAATGCGGGGTGGTGGCTCAAGAATCTTCCTCCTCCCTCACCAAAATCATAACAGAAATGAAATCCCATATATAATAACTGAAACACCGGATTCCAATACATTCTTATTTACCTCAAAACCCCATACCTTATTTTTCACAGAAACCCAAAAAGAAGCTCCCTTTGCTTGAAGAAAAACGATCCCTTTCTTGTAAGTTTCCTCTTTTCTTTTATGCTTTAATGCTCTTGTAATCGTAAAGCACTCTCTCTTTTTTGCCCCCTTTGTTATTGCTACCTTTTTCCCTCTCATTCCTCTTTTCCTTTCTTTTTGTCTTTTTGGCTTCTTTGGGTACTTCCCTTTCTTCATTCTGTTTTCTTTAGAATGTTTTTGGATGTATTTTCTTCAATGGCTTCATGCCAATTTGTTTGCTTTTGTGGGTTTTCTTGTTCCTAGGCATTTGTATTAAGTGCCTGTCAAAAAGCCCCTCTTTTTCTTTTCATCTCTCCCTTTTCCTCCTCTGCTTAACCTTTTCAAAATTTTAAACTTTTTATATCTGTATTTGCTACAATATGTTGAGCTTTTGATGCTGTTCGTTTCCGAGAAAATTTCTTCTTAACTCTCTATGAGGTGCTTTTGTCCATACTTTATTACTTGCACTTGTTAGGGTGTCCCCAATTCTCCTGGTTTCAGTTCCGCAGTTGAGAGGGGCCTTATATGAACTTAAATCTTATATACTTATATACTAACACCTAAATTTTGAAAGTTTTTGATTGTTTCTAATCTTTTGTAGTTGTTGTTCACAGCAGGAAATTAAACAAGAGAACTTGATCAAAACCATTCCTGCCTTGTCTTTGGCTTGTTTAAAGCTGATTGTTGAGTTTTCATTTTTGTATCTGATTATGGGGGATCATTTTGTATTACTAGTGGACCGGTTGATAACTGAATCCACATTGGAAGCTGCAATTGAAAGCAGGAACCGGTCTTTTCAGGCCACTGCATCAGTGGTTGATGACACTAAGGTATTCAACCCTTCTCCAAAGTTGAATTTATCCTCCCTGGGGGAAATTGTTGAATGTAGGATATGCCAAGATGAGGATGTAGACTCGAATATGGAGACCCCTTGTGCTTGTTGTGGCAGCTTGAAGGTTAGTTTGGTGCTTATTTGATGATAATTTTTCAGAATTTGAATATATCTGTAAATGTTATGTATATTAAGATAACCCCACAAAATTTTCACTATAATGATTTGCAGTGTTCTCACGGCGCCGCACTTGATAACATAAGTGAAACTTTTGCATGTTTTATAGACAAATTAGATCACTCTTTTAGAGTTTCTTATTATAATTATATATCTTAGCCTTACACATATACATATATCGCCTTACTCACTCATATGAGCACTTTTGTGTTGCACGTTGCACCTCATGCAATATAAGGGTTCTAGTGCCTAGAGTGCGCCCTGCAACTTTGACAACATTTTGTTCCCAATTTTAGGTGAATGATGTGATGAACTTTGTGTAGTTTTTGCTCCTTGGAAGTTTGAATACATCATCAGTTTCAATCGGGCTCCTATATCCTTCAATACTCATTCATTTTCAGTAAATCTTTTTAAATAATCCAGTCTAGGGGAACCTGTGAATATGCATTTTCCTTCTGAAGGGTTTAGCTAGTCTGATTAGTTGAAGCTTGATTTTTCTACTAACCCTTTTTATTTTAATTACAGTATGCGCATCGCAGATGTGTACAGAGATGGTGCAATGAGAAGGGCAACACTACCTGTGAAATATGCCATCAGGTACCATAATTTTACATTCACGACCCAAGATTCTTGTTAAAGCATTTTTTCCCCCTTCTAACTCCAACTTCTTAAAGTGGTATGGAGCTCAAATTCTTCATTGATATATAGTTTCTTACCTAAATTTATGTGATCATACATCTTCTGTATTACAGCAATTCAGGCCAGGTTATACCGCGCCACCTCCCTTGTTTCATATTGGGCGTATTCCAATGAACTTCAGGTAAGTTTTGTTTGAAATTTAACTGTTTTAGGCATTAACTAAGCACTTCTAGTCAGATTAAGAGATTTTAAAGTGCTTCGTTTTTCTCTGGAGTTTTATGAATAAGTAACCTTTGTGCCTTTCTTTTTTATTATGAAATCAGGGGCAATTGGGAGATATCTAGGAGGGAGTTAAACAATTCTGGCTTTATAGCAGTGGTCTCAACAGATCACAGCTTACTGGATTCTCGCTATGATGAATATTTAGCTTCGACTACAAGAAGCTTAACCGGTTACCGTATGGTTGCAATACTTGTAAGTCTCTCTCCCTCTCCCTTGGGAAAAATCTGTTTTAACTTGTTAGATTGACATGGCAGGCCGCTGCTTATCAATGTCCGACAGATTTGGACACGCTTGACATATAAGAATTGTATGATATTATATGGAAACATTACTGTCATATCATATTGTGCTCATGTTTTAATCTTTAAGAAGAAAAAAAAAACAAAGTATTGTGTGACTATATTTGTGTTCAAGTTCTTTTTCTAATTTGTTGTGCTTTTAATCTGTAGTTCATGCTTCTTTTGGTTTTACGGCATATTCTTCCTGTCCTACTAAGGGGAAGCGATGACTTCTCTTTCCCATTATTTATCGTAAGCCGTCTTTTTCCCCCATGCATTTAAAGAATACCATCAGATTCTTTACTTTTTAGACTTATAAACTTATCACTTCTTTTGTTTTACAGTCGATATTACTTCGGACCATCGGAATTATCCTGCCAATGTATGTCATTTTTAAAACAGTGACTGCCCTCCTTCGCCGAAGGCAGCATCAGGTGAATACTTGCCATTAATTCAGCTTGTATTTCCTACTGTTCTGGTTGGTTGTCTATTGTTTGCTTATCAGAGCTACGTTTTTTTGCCGTTGTTCCATTAGGAGACACCAAATTCATTGTTTGCTGAATCAGAGGAAGAGAATGAAGTTGCTATCATGCAAACTCAGCCTCACATAGTTAACATACATTGAATTCCGACATGGATAAGATACATCTCTGTATCTTCAGTAGGTGAAAAAGAGTTGAAAAGTAGGGGTTGATATCAGGTAATAATATAGCTTGTTTCGCAGATAATTTTAGCTATCAAAGAAATATACATTAAAGCCAAGAAATCCAAACAATGTACAGTGTATATATTCTTTGTGCAGTTTATAAAAAGAACAACCACAAATTCAAGTGAGATTTGCTTACTTGTACAGAAAATAAAAGAAAAACAGATTGTATGTCTCTCTATTTATTCATTTATTTTAAAGTATTTGATATTAAAAGTTTGCTAATGATATAAACAAAATTTAAAATGACAATTTCAACTGATAACTAACTATTGGACTCAGAAGTTGCAGCCCATAGACATAGAAGATAGTATTGTCGAAACCGTTTTTTGAAAATAAAAATTTAGTTGTCGACTTTAAAAATTAAACTGGAGTTGCCACCGATCCTTTATTAAGGTGTGATTGGCCTACCCTATTTTGGTCAACGAATTTTGAGAAAATGAGTCCGGGAGTCAGTTACGCACGAGGAAGGGTTAGCACCCTCGTAACGCCCAAAATCGGTACCAAATTGATCATTTAATGTCTTAGTGTAGAAGGTTAAAAAGATTTTAAAATCAACTCGAATGATGAAATTTGAAAAAGGATAATCAATTGTTCAAGTCGTGTAAAGAAATCGAGTCCCAATACATTAGGGTACAATTCCTCATAATCTCCGAACTTTGAATATCACTTTTATTTTATGCGAAAATCTTCATTTCGAGAAAGTAACATGCCACACCCAATACGTTAGGGCACGACAAGTTAAGTTCTCAAAAATAATTTTTATACCCATGCATTTTGAATAAAGAATATCCTCGGTTATTTAAGATTAACAAAAAAAAATCAGAACCCAATACGTTAGGGCTCAATTTTCCTCGAAAATCCCAAACTTCGAATATTACTTTTATTCAAAAAAAAACGTTTGAATCAAGAGAAAATGATTTTGATGTTTTGACAAAACCAAAATATATCTTCTTGTTTAAAAAGAAATGACATAATGTTAATATACAACATGAAACACATACCTTAATTTTAAATTATATTCAGTATATGAATTATGAAATGTCAATGCATATATATACATGTATGCAAAAGTTATGGAAATAAAAGAATAATATATATATATATAATATGTACATGTATTTACAAAATATGTATATATATATTTATAAAAAATAAAAGAATAAAAAATGTATTTAGATTTATATAGATATATAAATTATTAAATATATATAAAAATATGAAAATATGTATATACAAAAAATGTATGTATATAGGTATATATATATGTACGTAATAATTATGAAAATAAGATAAAAAATAAAAGTATGTATATGTGTATATATTTACAAAATAGAAGATGTATAAGTATGTATTAGAAGATCGTGGAAATACATATATGCATATATATATATATATAAAGTATAAAGTTTAAAAAAATTAGGAAAGTAAAATAAAAATATAAAAAGTACCCACCAACTCCTCAGACGTTTGTTTAACATTATTATCCAAATTTTACCAATTTCAGATTGTATGCATTTATTGATTGATTTTTTATTCTTTTAAATCAGTAATTATACTATTAAATTACTTGATTCATTGTTAATAAATCAAAAAGAAAAAAGTACTAAAATAAAACCAGGATGTATTTTTAATCAAGTAAAAATCAGTAATTATTGATTTTCAGTGAAGTGATGTTAAGCAAACAAATACATTTATTTCCATCCTAAATTAACCATAATTCTTATAGTACAAATTACAAACCAATATATTGTGAAGAAGCAAATGGATCAGAACTGAGGTGTGGGATGGCAAGGTAATGAATGGCCGAGACTCAAACTCTAGTTCTTTGTACTTGATTCCGGGATGCACCACTCTTACGGATCTAAAATCAACCTTCATCGGCTCTATTTGGGCACTAGCATGTACCATCCATGTAATTTACCAACAAATCTTGAACCATGCCTCGATCTGGCATCTTCCCTGCAGCACCGTATATGGGTGCTAGACCTCCGCTTATCGGCCCTGGGTTTTCTTTCACCTGAAATGGAACATATATATAAACGAACGAATTTTGATAATTCAGCAAATTCTCAACTACCAATACTACAAAAGTTTCTCTAACATACCAGTAAACATTACAGACAAAAAAGAAAAAAAGATGCTTACAGTTTGTACAGCTTCCCTCAAATCCTGGAGGAAGGCATCAACTACTGGTACATGTTGAAGAGTGACACAGATATGAATGCTGTTTCAACCACATCAAAGAAAAGAATCAGTCCTGATAATAGAAATTGCTACGAAGGTAACAGATTCCAACTTGAGAAGACAAGTATACAAGTATCTATGAAAGCATCTAAAATTCACAATAAAGTAACACATTTAATCAATCATACTAGAGGCCGACCAGAGGTACAATTCATCTCAAATGACTAAGGGAAGTCAATTCAATGCAAAAGCAAAGAAAGAATGAGGCAAACAGTGGTCACCTGTTGGGCCTCTGCAATGCATTTAAATGCCAACCTTTGCCAGACATGATATCATTGACTTCAAATATGTCCAGAACAGCAGATCCAAATGCCACGATTGTCATGTCTGGGTTCCCAATGATGAACAACTCAGGAATCTCCTTTATCCTACCATTTGAAATAGCTGTTATTCTATATATCTCAATATTAAAGAATTCAGCGGAAAATGTGAAATGAATTCGAACCCTTTCTGAATCATCTTCGATACTTCCATGATTTTTCTTGTGTTCTCCAAGTAACCTATGCGTTTTCAAGGAAACAATAATCAGCCAAAAACCAGAACCCCTGAATAATCTAACAGTGTAGATGACAATTTGCTAGCTTCAGGCATTGTGCACTAGAAAGGAATTTTGCTACCTTGTTGTCCCAGAGACATCATTGCTGCCCAAGCTCCAGCAATTACTCCTCCAGGCCTGCTTCCAGCTATGGTTGGAGACACATAAAGCCCACCCGACCACTCAGTAACTGTCCATGAAAAAAAATAAAACAAATATAACTGAGTACCACATTTCATACGTAAATTAAGAATTAATTCTAGCACCTGAAAGATAATATCAACACAGTATCTGCTCTCTTTCAAAATAATCCTCCCTGTTATACCAAACTAATGCTTTCCATCTCATCTTAAATGTTTAAAATGGCCCCGAGAATCAGAAATACTATCCTAGAAGTGATCTGGCTGCCTCAGTTTTCTGTTTGAAACAACCCTAAGATTTTCCTATCCCCCTTCTTCCCATCTCAAGCATATTTCTCTTTTTCCTTTTCTTTGACAGTAGAGATTCTACTTACCAGCTACAAATTGATGCTGTTAAAGAACAGTCGGCCAAGAAATCCATCATAATATTTAGTAGCCACCAAGCAAAGATGACATGAAAAGAAAACATCATAAGAACTTGATCAGAAGTGTCAGAAATATGTTAGACAAATATCTGAAATAAACCTTACTGACTTATCCGATTTTATCAAACTTAATCTTGACACTTCTATTCAAGTTTATGTTAATACAATGTACATAGTCAAAAGGCAGAATCAAAGCAACAAAAACAGATAATATGCATTGCAGAACTTGTACAGAAAATTGACATTTGTCGGTAGAGACATATACCTCCAAATCACCAATTTAAAGTCTTTACTTCAGCAGCTAAATATAATCAAATAATAGAGCCCAAACAATGTTCAATACTGTTCAAAGAGAACTGTTAGATACCTTTCTAATGTCATGATTTCTGTAAAGAACTACACTCGTTCCTTTAGGAGCCAGCCCATATTTATGCACATCCGCTGAAATTGATGTTACTCCCCTAACAGTGAAATCAAATGGCGGAATTGGGTACCTGAGAAAAACATATAACCAATCAAGTTTTAGCCAACATTCCTGTAATAGAGATGGAACAGAAACAATTATATTAAGAGCTTATGCTCCCGATAATACTTTCTACTCCAATTCAAAAACAAAACACTAACATTTCCAAACAAGAATTCAAGTATCAAAGGGAGAAAACCACTACCTGTAGTCCATACAAGGTATCCGTTAATTAAGATAAAAATTGGAAAAAGAAAAGGTAAATTGATACTATCATAGTGAAATAATGAATAAAGTGGCAGCCCCAATCATATAAAACAGTTTCCTGATAAAATTGCACCTGATAGCAGGTTATGCAGATCACACAATCAACTCAATGGCATAAAACACACAAGTTGATAAATTCATTCAAAGGAAAAAATAATGTCAATAAAAGTGAAGACACTTATCCAGAGTAAAAAAACCTTAGCGCATTCAACAACTGCATAGAAGAGAGAAATACTAATCTCTTACAGGGAAAAACACTCAACTTCTTCAGAATAAAGTGAATAATCAGTTATTCATTGAAAACTAGAACTACTAAACAGGTTGGTATCAATTTTTAAAAAGTTTTGATGACTCAAATAAACAGTTCCTTAACGAGGGAAGCCAGTACCAAATCAACAATAGACAACTACCCTCTTCAAAGAACAAGAACCAAATTTAACAAGGACAAGATGACTACCACAATTCCAATATCTTAGTCCATGTTGAAAAGAAAATAAATAATATGATCTAATACAACTGAGAGTTCAGCAGCACGTACCCGAGTTTACGAGCAAAAGGCAACACAAAGCCACCAAGACAAAGGTCAACATGGAGACAAATTCCATAGCTATCAGCCAGTTTACCAAGCTCCTGTGAGAAGGATGCTATATTTTATCAGAAAGGCTCCCAAGTAAAATACAACATTAACAAATTACATTTAAAAGCTTTTCCTACCCTGATGAAATTAGTGGCTTACCTCAATAGGGTCAATGATGCCATGAGGATACCCAGGTGCAGATCCAACAATCTGCAGAATCATAAGATTTTTGTCAGGCCAACTTACAACAAAGACCTTAGCTGCATATAAGATTACTGCAAATAATATAGGCATGCATACCAAGATTGTCTTTCTGTTAATTTGTTTTCTGATTGCTTTAACATCTGCTTTAAATTCTTTATTGACAGGGACGCGACGGAGTTTGATGTTAAAATATTGTGCTGCCTTGTCATATGCTGAATGTGCAGATTCAGCTATTATCCTATGGTTTGGAATCGAATAATTCAAATTGATAAAATCGGGATTGATAATAAATTAATGAAATGATTTTAAGTAGATATCAGGAAAAGCTTACATTTCTGGCCTTGTAATTCCCTTCTTCGCCTTCATGTAATCCCGAGATGTTTTCACTGCTAATAATATGCTCTCAGTTCCTCCTGATGTCATGTTTCCACAAACTTGTCCTCCAGAAGCCTTCTCTTTACTGCCAAGTAGATCTGCTGTCATAGCAACCACTTCAGCCTCAAATCGCGCCACACTCTGAAACACATCTAAATGTAATGGGTTGGTATGTGCAAACCTGAAAATAGTCAACAGCACTTTTTAAAAATGTGTAGCTGAAAGTGGAGTGGGGTAGACATGATTTCCTCAAAGTAATAATAGAAAGGATATAAATCTTTAACTGACGCAAATAGAGTATTTTAAACACTCTTTTTGGTAACCAAGATAGTGTCAAGTAATTATCTGAAACTTCCAATCCAATCAAATGAGTTCAAAGCATTGAAAATAACAACATACCAGAGATGTTCTCAGGAATTTTTATTTTTTTTTTTAAATTGAGAAATTAGGGTATCTTACTAACATCGAGCTTGCCTCATTGATCAAAGAAAAATGTCCTTCAGATTCACTTCCACCAATGTAGCTGGACAAAAGTAAACCCATAATTTATCAAGCTCAAGCACAATTCAACAAAAACTGATTTATATTTGAAATAACAAAACACATACAATTTTTCTCTCAGACAAAATTATAAACATACACTGTACCGGAGCATTTTCCTTTCCAATCAGCATCATTGCTCTTTACATCTTTCATTTCCTCTATAACACCCACTCCTAAACCTGTGGTTGGCAACTCTGTCCTCCAGTGTTCTCTTTTGGATTTGCTACCAGATTGTAGCTTATCCACAACCTGCATTATTCAGACCGATATATGTAACAAATTATATTCATCCAAATTTTAAAGACAAAATTTACTAAGATCTGACTGATTGGAACATAAAATCCACAAACAATATTTAAAAACAAAATTGCATGATGCATCTAGAGCAGATATTAGTATTCTAGTTCTAGAAGCAAGAACACAAGTGTCTCTACAACATGTTGAAACAACAATCACAAGCCTTCTCTAATTCATGTTATAATGAATACTTATGCACTTCCGCAGAATTTCATCCAACAGGAGTTTAAAATATAATAGTTAAACGATGTAAGAAACACTTCCACTGAATTCACTATATAATCAATAAACAACATCCCTGATGGTGTCATTCAGGCTTTGGCTATTCTACACCAATATTCCAACATTATTTATCTCTCTTTGGCTCTTACAGTTCAATGAAAGCAGCACTCATGCTTAGTTTAAACAAATACACAGTAGCACTTATGCATAGTTTAAACAAATACACAGTACATTTCCATCTAGACAAACACCAAAAAAAGTGCTACACTACAGTCTCACAACCCAAACTGCAAGCCCTTTTTTTTGAAATTCTATTTATGAGTTCCCTTATTAAATGCACAAAAAGTAGGTAAAAAAAATTATATCAATCAGAGAGAAAATTCTAAATAGCGCCAGCGACTATAACTGTAATACAAGAAATGAACTAATCATTCACTGATATAGAGTAAGGCCCTCTATGATGCCAAATAAAAGAAATCAAATAAATCCAAGGAACCGTACCATACTATAAAATGCAAGCCATTAATGTGTTTTCAGATATCCACAAACAGTAGTAGCGGCCAGCGTTGGAATTTTTATAGCATCATAATACTACTACACTAACAAATGCTATGAATGCAACTCAGCGGACGCGTATTAAATGCTTCCAGTTATTCCTGATCCAGTTACAATATATTCTTTCATTCATTGCCCAAACAAAAAGAAAAATAAATTTCTATTGTTAGGAACGAATCAAAACTAAGCATTAATCCGCAGCACGAATAAAACTGAGTGTATAAATCATTTTAAAAAATCAATAAATATGCCTTAAATTATAAGAATATATATAATCTGACCTTTTGCTTCTCTGCATCAATATAACTCTGAACACCAGGAACCAACCTTTTTTCGTAAAAAAAAAAGAATGATGTTTTTTTGCAAAATGGAGAACAAATTGATTAGTCAATGAAAATGAATATTTCCGCTCTGAAACGTAAATAAAATAAAACATATAAGTTTTAATAGATTACTTGATGGAACTCATGAACAAGACTAAGACCGTAGCTTTGAGGCCTTTCTCGTGAATAACGGAAAGGAGCGAGTGAAGTAGACGGGCGATAAAGAGAGTGAGCAGAGGGGCGAGAAGCAGAGCCAAAGGTTCGAATTGTGAAAGGAAGAGATTGGCAGACAGTCTGAAGCGAACTAAGAAAGAATTCAACCAAGAAGAATAAGAATCCATCTTTGTTTTCTCCTGAAAAATTTAGGAAGAAGAGAGGAAATGTGAAAGGGTTTATAATGTTGGGGTTGGTAATCGCGTGCAAGGCACGTCCCTTACTTGTGTTTTGGATAGCGTGACGTTGCCTCACTTTTCCTTCGACTTTCCTCGTTCCTACAAAACTAATAATTTATTTCATGAATTAATCCCAATCTCATTCTAATCAAAATGTTTTAACCCGTACTAACTCCATTATATTGTTTATTTGTTTCACAAATAATTGAAGTTGGAATATTATTCTACCTAAAAATTATGAATTACTTATTTATCCCTTCTCTGTGAAATATTACCCTTTTTAATATAGAAATAAAAACGGGATAACATCAATTATATTATTTTGGAAGTTCGACTTATACATATTATGATTTTGAAAGAATGCCAAGTTAAATTCTAGTATTAAAAAAAAAGTTTAAAATTAGAAAGATTAATCAAAATATCCATTAGCTTTGAATATATGATGATAAAAACGACGAAGGGACAATTGAAATTTATTTCGCTTTAATTTGACTCAATATCCATCGACGAGTAAAAGAACATATCTTAGATCCAAGTTGATCTGATGACCAGTGTTAGAGATCAGAGAAAAAACTGTTTGAATTTTGATTCGCAAATTTGTGACATCCAAAGTTATTTCATGAAAAAAATCGAACTGTAGAAGAGAAGGTAAAAGAGAGCTTCTGATTTGTGTAAACAGTGCAAACAGTGAAAGTCATATAGCATCAATTTTAACGGCCTAGTGACTTAAATGAGAATTTTTTAATAGTTAAGCGATCAAATTATAAGTTTTTTTTAGTTAAGTGACCAAAACGATAACTTATCCTTAATTTAGTGACTAATGCTATAATTTACCCTTTTTTATTTTGAAGGAAAGGTCAGGTGGGATTGATGATATACTCAAACTCTAATATTTATAAGACATAATTTACGATTTAGCCCTTGAAGCATAACTTTGGTACTTAAACTTTTTTTTTACCCAATTTGATACTTAAAGTATTGATTTGTTATGGTTTTGGTCCAACTTTTAACAGAAATAAAAAAAATCTGACGGCCAATCAAATAAAGCCACGTGGCTTGACTATATTTTCATAAACTATTTTTTGTTGAAAAGAAAAAATATATTATTAATATAATGTATTTCTTAATTATTTTTTATTAAATTTCTTTTCACCCTTCTTGATCCTTCAACAAAAACCCATTTCTAAGAAAACCCAGATTAGCATTTTCTTCCAGTAATTCTTGTATTCTCCACTTCTAATTTTACTACATATCATATCTGTAACATCCCAAAAATCTCAATGTCACTAATAGTAATGTTTAAAAGAAAAATAACAAAATTTCCCAAAAAGTAAGAGTTTATCAATTGAATAATAATAGTAAAGTCAAAATTTGACATTAGAAAAGAAAGTATAAATAGTAAAATTTCAGTAAAGATTAAATAGGAAATTTGTGAAAGATGGACTAAAAAGGAGCTGACTGTAAAACATGGGAATTCTGGGCTGTTTTAGAAGGAATAAAATATGTTTTAAGGATTAAATTGTAGAATAGTGAAATTTTGGATTTTAAGGACTAAATTATAAAACTACAAAATTTGATTTTCAGAGACTGTATTGTAAAACTGTAAAATCTGAAGTATAAAGACTGTTTTAAAATTTTTGAAACATGTATAAACATGGACATAATAATTATATACTTTATTTCGTGAAATTTTGATAAATACATGTGTGAAATTATATAATGGAAATTTGAAATCGGTTAGATTGGTTATGATATGTATGTGATTTTGAATATTTGTTTGAGTTGTGTATACGAAATTATGATGAATTAGTGAGAATAATAAAATTAAATCTTAAAGCTATGAAATAAGCTCGAATGGTATATATATATATATATAGAGCCCGTGACCATCAATTTTTTAAAACTATAATGGACTAATACTTAGGTACTAAATTGAAACAAAAAAATATTTAAATACTAAAATGAGAAAATAAATATACGTAAATTAAACTTATTTATAATAATACCAATGAATAATCAAACAATTTAACCAATATACATTTATATAAAATTATGTTATTAATGCAATAAATTTCGCTCAACCAAATCACAAACTATTATATATTAGTTCTTTTTGCCCTCTAATGCACAAATTGATTATATATATTGTCGAAACCGTTTTTTTGAAAAACAAAAATTTGGTTGTCGATTTTAAAAATAAAAATTGGAGTCGCCACCGATCCTTTATTAAGGTGTGATCGGCTCACCTTAAAATGATTTTGGTCTACGAATTTTGAGAAAACGAGTTCGGAAGTCAGTTATGCACGAGGTAGGGTTAGCACCCTCGTAACGCCCAAAATTGGTACCAAATTGATTATTTAATGTCTTAGTGTCGAAAGTTAAAAAAAATTTTAAAATAAGCTTGAATGATGAAACTTGCAAAAGGATAACAAATTGCTCAAGTCATGTAAAGAAATCGAGTCCCAATACGTTAGGGTACAATTCCTCATAATCCTCGAACTTTGAATATCACTTTTTATTTTATGCGAAAATCTTCATTTCGAGAAGGTAACATGCCACACCCAATACGTTAGGGCACGACAAATTAAGTTCCCAAAAATGATTTTTGGTGCTCGTATATTTAAAATAAAGAATATCCTCGGTAATTTGAAATCAGCAAAGAAAATCAGAACCCAATACGTTAGGGCTCAATTTTCCTCGACAATCCCAAAACCTTGAATATTGTTTTTTATTCACAAAAACTTATGAATTGAGAAAAATTGATTTTAAGGCTTTGATAAAACCAAAAAAGAAATAATTTCTAAAAAGTATGTTGAAAACCTCAATGAACAATTATGAGACAAATACTTTAATTTAAAGCATATATGAATAAATATTTACAAATATATATACAAGTACAGTAAGCAAATTTGCAGATATGTATACACATATACTTAACACACATACAATAACACATATAAAAAGATGGAATGCAATATATATAAAAATGCATGT
This sequence comes from Gossypium raimondii, assembly GCF_025698545.1. NCBI lineage: Eukaryota > Viridiplantae > Streptophyta > Magnoliopsida > Malvales > Malvaceae > Gossypium > Gossypium raimondii. The sequence continues at coordinate 37,300,493 of NC_068565.1, forward strand.
ATGGGTGAATATGAAAATTGTAAAAATAAAAAAATGTACATACGTTAATGCATATATAAGTGAACCAATAAAACAAAATTTATAATAATTTCTAAAAACATGTATGTGTAAAAATGCATATGAATTAGAAAATGTAGGCATATACACATATATATGTACATATTTATTTATATAAACTATGGGAGCAGAATATATAAAAATATATGAAATATGTGTATATAAGAACTAAAATATGTATGCATATATGTATCTATTTTAAAACGTATAAGTATATATATGGAATATAAAATATGAGAAAGTTAAAACTGTAAAAAAGTTTTAAAAAAATGTATGAATGCATGTGTTCATGAAAATTTAAAACATATATGTATTAATTAAGCATTAAGATAGGCGTATATAATAATAATAATAATAATAATAATAATATTAATAATATCAATAAATAGGATAAAATAAAATGATATAGCATAATTATGATAAAAACAAAAAAATGGATTAAATTGAGTTAAAACGAAGCAATGGGGTAATTTAAAATAAAATTTAAAAAGGGCCCACTCGAATACTGCAGCGTAACAATGGAGGACCAAAGGAAATTATCCCATCCTTCCCAAAACGCTGCACACCAATGGGTTAAATTGGAACACACAAAAAATGCGACTCAATTTGCAAAAGAACAAATCGGTTTGATGAAACAAGTCACAAAAAAGCAGGGCCAAATGCGCAATTAGACCTTAAAAGCCAACGCAGATCCTCCCTTCGAGTCGGTCACCGCATGGGTCAAGGCTGGACAAAAGCAGTACCGCTTTACTCGCTATTTAAAGCGGTATTTTTTAAAAAAATCAATTTGCAGAGAATAAAAGAAAAAAATGAAAGGAAGGAAAAAATTTCCCTGCTAGGGTTTCGCATGGCCGTCCGTCCGTGTGGTTTCATCGCAACCAAAGGGTGGGAGGCGCGCAAATTGGGTTTTTAACCCTTTTCGAGCCGATCCGAGGCGAGGTAAGCCTCTCTCCCTTTTCTTTTACTTTTGTATGCACAGAAACTAAACAAAAATAAAAAAAAAAAACTAAAGAAATTTTAATAAATCACCTTAAAACTGATATTTGCTTTCTATTGATTTTTCTCTCTGATTTTCATGTCCTCCTTTTTTACAAAATCAAACGGCATTATATAGCCTAAAACTTATTTGTTTTACACTATATTTTTGCTAATGGACTCTCTAAGTCCGTGTTTGCAGGTGCGTGGAGAGTTTGGCATGCGTGGAGGCCGAAACTTGCGGCGTCCGGATGCTGCTGGAGGCGCTGAAGACGGGGGCTTGCGGCGCTACTTGCTGCTATGGTTCTCTTTTTTTGAGGGGGTTAAGGCTAGGGTTTAATTCGGGCTTTGTAAAAATTGGGCTGTGTCCCATTATTTATTCCACACTGGCCTGGGCCAATTTGGGCCTACTACATATATTATTTAATTTTTTTAAATTTTTTTTATAAAATTTGTAATGTTTTATTAATAATATGGTTTTTAAATTAAAATAATATATATAAGTTTAATTTTAAAAACACACATTTGATATTAGATTGAATTTAAATAACCATATTTTGAAATTACTTTTAAAATTAAATATTATAATAATATATTGTGTGAAATTCTATTTATATATGTTCTACCGTAATTTTAATTTTTAATTTTAATTAGTGAATGTAAATTATTGTTGATTTTAAAATTTGTGATCATTGAATAATTTATTGTAACATTATTTATAATTTAAAATATATATTTGAATCTTAATAGTGTATTTAATTTTTTAAATATTGATAACTTAAAAGACTTTTTTAAGCGATTTTAAAATTAAAAGTGGCTTATTATGTAAAAATGTAAGTAGAATTATTGAATATAAGCAAATTGGAAGACTTATTATGAAAACATCACCAAAAGATATTTGGTATTTGAACTTGATACTTTTTCCTAATTTGGTACCTAATATTCTTTTTTTGTTCGATTTGGTACTTGAACTTGACAAACGTTTACAAAATACTCCAATATATTGACAATGCTATTTTTTATGAGGTAGCAAAATAATCAATGTATGACCGACATGTGACGGATGACATACTGTTTTTTTTGTATTTTATATGTTCAATTACTTTTAGTTCATTAATTAAAAATAATAAATCTCTTTTAATTCACTAAGCGTAGCCCAATACCTATTTCTTAATATTAATTTTCTTTAATACTGACAATATTTTTATAGCGTAACTTGTATAACGTTTAATGAATTTAAATATTTAATTAAACCTAAAAATAGGTTAGATAGCAAATTAGGGAAAGTGTGAAATTTAAATATTAAATTAGAGTAAAAAGTTAAAAGTAGGAAATGTGATATGAAGGCAAGGACAAATAATGGAAAAGTGATCAAATATGAGAAGATGCATAGTATTTATACAAATTTTGAGGAATGTAATAAAAGCGCGCATTTCCATTCCCAAAGGCAAGGAGTTGAAACATGAAAAGAATAAAAAACATGACAGCATTAGTTACGATAGATCAAACATGAAAGATATAAAGGGTTTTTACAAAAATAATATAAACAAATAAAAAATTACTAAAATGTTATAACTTTTTTTTATTTACCAAAATATATTTTTTTTATTTACCAAAATATATAAAAACAAAAAAATAGAAAAAAAAAACAATCGATTTGACAACTCCCAGGTGGAGGGAAGCAGGTTGGCGGCACCAAACAAGGGAACCAGGTTGGCGGCACCACCCTTGAATTTAAGGGTGGTCGGTTGGTGGGGAAGAAGGAGAGGGGAAGAAGAAGAAAGAAAGGAAGAAAGAAAAAGAAGGAAAAGGAAAGGAGAGGAAAGAAAAGGAAATGAGAGGAAAGAAAGAAAAATAAGGCGTTTGGAATTATTAATATTATATCGAAAATGGAGGCATATAACCTTAAATTAAGCTTTAATATAATGCAACTTTAAAATAATTAAATTGGTAAAAAGAAATTGAACAATAAGCACAATAACTAAAACTAGAATAATTAAATTAGAATAATTAAATTGATACAAAAAAGTACAAACGTGTTAATGTACAAACATGTGCCATACACCCCTAAAATTGATGGTTCGATGGTGTAGTCCTAGGGGTATACCTATTCGGAGGTCGACGGTCACGTTCGGGTGCCCGACGACGACACATTATCATTTAGCGAAGTGGTGGTGTAGTACTAGGGATGAAATCATTTTGAGGAGTCCCATAATGAACTTGATGCACGGATATGGGCCGGGCGAGTAGGATCCGAATAGTTCAAATTCGTATGCATATTCTGGCCCTGAGAAGCTCGGCAAATTGTCAGTGCCTGACAAATCCGGATGATAGCTATCTGAACCGACAAATCCAGATTGTTCCGGATCTGGCTGGGGCTCCTGCTCGGGCTCCGGTGGTTCCTGAGAATAATATGCCATGGGATCCAGATCATGCTGGGCCGCTGTGGCCGATCCCCCATGTCGCTGCATGTGCGGGGGGATTACAATCGGCTGGCCTCCGTATAAATATGGCTTTCCGCAACTATAGTACCATTGCATATACTCTACTGATGGTTGCGAGTCGGTAGCCATAACCATCTGAGGTCTTCGACGAAATCGATCGTTCCACAGCGCCACAAATTTTCGGTGCTTAATTCCCCAATCTATCATCGATTTTCCTCTCTTATTCTTGCCGTGAACTTCTCCCACCTCACACGGCGGATCCGGGATAGGTTGAATGAAGCCAAACTGCCGTAGCACCCGATCCCCGTGATACCACTCGACCATGTTGAAATTTATAATTGGTGCGTTAGTGCACCATATGTACGAATGCACGTACGCAGACGAGGGTACCACGGCGGTAATTTCTGGCGTTCGATACGGCGTCCATATAAACTGCATGATTAATAACATGGTTATAATTAGTCATAACGTGTGCATAAGATATAGAAAGTAAGATGTCATGAATATTAGAATAGCATGAATATTAGAATAGCATCTTACCCCATCCCGGGCATACTGTTCAATCATGAGGCGGTATAGCAGGACATTGTACGACTTCCCGATACCCGGACGAGCACTTCACCTACAAAAAACAAATATAGCGTTTAGAGTTGGTAACATTAGTCAATATATTATGACTACAAATAATGAGAAGTTATATTTTATCACCTGTTCAGCAGTGGATAAACATACGGTTGGTGTCTAACCGATGCCAAAAATGGCATCCGATACAGCGCCCGGTCTGCAGCAGTGAGAGGCATCCGCCAATGTCGCGAACTTTCAGATCTGTCGCCCGACAAAGCTCTCGATACAAGACTGCTAGCACGGCTGAGCCCCAGCTATAGGAGCTAACACTGGACAAGTCAGCTAACAGGGGCAAGTACATCAAATGCACCTTGTTTTTGCTTGCATCATGCATGATTTCTCCCCCTATGATATGCATGATGTACGCTCGAGCAGTGCACATCAACTCGCCTTCAGTGGCTGTCGCTGATAATTGTCCATACTTGGCTTTCAGCCATGTAAATTGTAAGCGCGAAAAATATGACTCACCGTCCCCTGGTGAGTCTCCTAGAAGCTGATAGCAAAGTGCATCCGGATCGGTAAATGCAGATAATCCCGTTACGGGACTCCCGTCAATTGAGAGCCCAAGCTGCAACGCTACATCCTCCAAGGTCATCGTGCACTCCCCGCACGAAAAATGAAAAGTGTGGGTCTCCGGGCGCCACCGCTCCACTAGCGCAGATAATAAATCAAAGCGCAAGACGGTGTACCGGATTTGTGCTACGGACCCAAATCCGGCTAGCTCTAAGTACGGCATCAACCGTGCATCCGGAGTATTCTTCAAAACACTCACATGGCCCCTTAAAACTTGGTACGAGTCCTGATAGTATTAAATTACAGAAAAAATTTTACGATAACATTATTTCTTTGTACGTCTATCCTTTTTAAATAAATAGAACTCGTGATTAATAAATAATAAATCATATCGCGTTATTAGCCGCATCAGATATGTGGCTTTTGGTGCTAATCAATGAAGCCATTGCGATGCCTGCAAGTTGAAAAAAAAGTTAGTAAAAAATTCTTACTTCGGCCATTTGTTCGTATTTTTTTCTCCGCATTTTATTACTTTAAAAAATATCTTCATTTCTAATTTTATAATTTTACATAATGTTTTAAATTTATTAATTTAGTGTAAAAAATTAATTTAGTGTAAAAAACCATTATCCCCGCCATTTACTCGTATTATTTAGTGTATTTAGTGTAAAATTAATTTATTAATTTAGTGTGTTTTTCCTCTTTTTAGTTTTTTTGTTTTTACTTTTTTGATATATTTTGGTAAATAAAAAATTATATATATTTTGGTAAATAAAAAAGTTATAATATTTTGATAATTTTTATTTTTATATTATTTTTATAAAACCCATAATAAAACATTACAAAAATAATAAAATATTAAAAAATACCAAAATATTATTTTTTTTATTTACCAAAATAAAAAATACTAAAACGGGTTTTTATTTGGTGTAAGAAAAAATCCTTATCCCCCATTTGCTCGTATTTTTCCCGATTTTATTACTTTCAATAAAAATATTTTTATTTTTTATTTTATTACTTTATATTATTTCATTACATTTTTTAAAATATTTGTATTAACTATTTCTCAATTTTTAAAAAGTTAGTAATACACTATTATTTTGGCCATTTGTTCGTATTTTCTCTCCGCATTTTATTATTTTAAAAATATCGTCATTTTAAATTTTATAATTTTATACTTTTTCAGTGCATTATGTTTAAAATTTATTAAAGATATAATTTTTTCTCATTTTCTTACTTTCGGTGAATATATAATTTTCGTTTTTGCTTTTCGTATTTTATGTTTTCTTAAATATATTTCTTTATCATTTTACTTTTAATGTTATTTTCCTAACAAAACTAATTTCAACATCCTAAGTCAATTTCATAAAAAAATTCCTAATCAACATATAATGTACATATAATGAATTTTTTCATGCTAAATATATCTCAAAAATTATATATCCTAAATAAATTAATAAAATACGTAAAATGTACTTAACATTATTTTTTAACACACAAATATTACAAAAATCTTAAATTAATAATAAAAATTACCTTATTTTCTTTTTTTCCTTCTTTCCTTCTTTCCTCTTCTTCTTCTTTCTTTTTTTTCTTCTCCTTTCCTTTTCTTTCCTTAATTTTCTTTCTTTCCTCCAATTTCCTTTTCTTTCCTTCTTTTTCTTTCTTTCCTTCTTTTTCTTTCTTTCCTCTCCATTCCTTTTCCTTCTTTTTCTTTCTTCCTTTCTTTCTTCTTCTTCCCCTCTCCTTCTTCCCCCCACCAACCGACCACCCTTAAATTCAAGGGTGGTGCCGCCAACTTGGTTCCCTCCACTGGTGCCGCCAACCTGCTTCCCTTGTTTGGTGCCGCCAACCTGCTTCCCTCCACCCAGGGAGTTGTCAAATCAGTTCATTTTTTTTTTTATTTTTTTTTTTTTTTTTTTTTTTGTTTTTTTGATATATTTTGGTAAATAAAAAAGTTATATATTTTTATTTTTTATATTATTTCAAAAAACCCTATATATATATTTATATGAAAATTATAAATATATATTTTAATGATTTTAATTAATAATAATATTTAAAATATGTAAATAAAAAAACCGTTATAACATTTTAGGCTAATTTTTACCCAAGCCCTGAAAGCCCATATTTTTTTTATATTATTTCTGTAAAAAAATTAAAATAAATACTTCGTATGAATGTGGAAACAAAAATTTTGAACACAAATATGCATTTAAAAATAATGAAATGAAAGATGTAAAACTAATAATAATAATAACACATATACAATATGTACGAAATTAAAATAAAAAGAGTTTAACTTGTGAGTAAAAGAAAATTGAAATAGGTAAATACATCATATTAAGAATATTAAATGCACTCCAATTGTTTATCATAATATTGTCATTTTTTTATAGCACATCAATAAGTTATCAAGTTAGTAAAAAAAATTAAAAATTAAATATCAAGTTGACTTGTGACACCAATGCAATTAGTGACATTATCTACATATGTGTATGCCCACGTCACCCAAATTTGGTGAGCGAAATAATTTTATTTTAAAAGTTAAAATGGTAAATAATTTGATTATAAATCCATTAAACACGAGTTTAATTTCTAGATATGTTAATTTTAATTATTTTATTTAAAAGCGATGACTATATAAAAGTAAGAAGAGATAAAAGGAGAAACAAAACCATAATAATAGTTATTTAATAAAATATGTATTAGTTATTTTCAAACTGAATTAATACCCGATTAAAGAGAAAAATAGGAATGGATTGGTTTTATTATTATAAAATATTATGAATTTATTTATTGGAAATGAGAATGGTGACAAATAGAGTTGAAAAACCAAATATTCTTTGTTTGGATTTAAAAATGGTTGTACAACCAGACAGCTGACGAAAGTGTTATAATATATAAATGCCATTATAATAATAATATTTCTTTCTTCTTTTCCTCAACTAGTTTTCTTAATCAAGTTATTAAAGATCTAATCACGTAATCACAATAACTTTATTAGATGTCACGCCTTTCAATAATGAGATATTTTAAGAAGCTATTAGGTAAAGCCACCCCATTATTATTACTCAATTATCAAAATTTAACGTTTTAGATCCTTCATTTACATTTCGGGATTTTTCTAATTGGTATAATAACATATTTTATTAGTTTGATTTTAATTCTAAATTATTTAATAAATTTTATTCATCAATTTGACCCTCAAACACATATAATCAAATATAATACAATTATATTTAAACACATAATAATTAAATCTCGATTTACTTACATGTAAATTTATGATTTTGATAAACTCAAAAACTCAATAAAATTGTGATTTTTATAAACTTCATTTATAATCTTGCTAATAGCATTTAAGAGTGAGTGTTCGATCGAATCGGGTGAACAAATTTCGAGTTAATCAAGTTTACGAGTCATACTCTATCATCCTAATTCGATTTGGAAATTTTTTGAATCGAGTCGAGTGAAATAAAATTCCAGTGTAGTCAAATCGAGTGAAATTGTTCGAGTTAAATTAAAAAACTAAACATGTCAAATTTAAATCTTGTTACAATATAACTAATTCTATGCTAGAGCACATAAATTTGAAGCCATGTATATTTAAAAACATTTTCAAAGAAAAAAAAAGAAAAATACTTTAGTATGATAAACTAGAGGAGTTCATAACCTGGCCCGGCCCAAAAAAAATTTTAGCCCGCTTCCTAGGCTCGAGCCCAGCCTGGCCCAGAATATGGGCTTGAGATTTTGTCCAGGCCCGGCCCGGGGAAAAAATACGGAGTCCGGCCCTGCCCGACCCGTTTTTTAAAAATTAAAATTATATTTTTATTAAAATTAAAACTAATTGTTATTAAAATTTTATCAAATTATATTTTTTTTTGTATATAATGAAAAAAAAAGATTAGTATTAAAATAAAATAAGTGAGGTCAGTTTTGCATTAATTAAGAATGCATCATTTCAGTATTAAAATCTTAAGTATCATTCCAGTAGTAAAATCTAACATTTTGTACCAGTCAAAACATTAAGAATTGAATTAAATTGGTATAAGTGTGTATTAGTCTTGAGAGAAGCATGCATTTATCGCATCTAACTACTTTGTTCGAAACTCAGAGCTATGGGTATAGGCCTTGACTAGTTCTTTTCGACCCAAATTTACAACCTGATTACAACCCCGTTTTACCTGATATAAACTTGACTAGTCTTGAACAAACCTTTGCAATATTAATAACAATACCCTCAAATCTCCATAGGTAGTTCATTATTCTTAACTCTCAACCTCGGCCATTAATGCCAACTCCCTGGCCATCATTGTTATAAGTCCAATTTTATCACTTCCAATTCTATCCTGTCACCTAAATTTTATAACAAAATATTTAAACATATTTAATTTTATAGCAATAAATAACAAACCATAATATTCATACATTAATCCATCAACATATTTAATTTTATAACAAAATATAAACTGTAAGCTAAATTAAATTTTAAACATTTAGAAAGAATTTAGCTGATCCAACTATTTTTATTTCTTTTTTCCTGATCCAACTACCAGACTATCTACTATGTAAGCTAGCTATACCCCTTCCCTAAACACCCACTGCCTTACCCTTTGGAGGTGGGATTCAGACCTGCATACTTATTTAATAGCCAAACAATTTTACCAGCCAAATTAAGATCTAATGACTTTTTACTAGGACATTAAACCGTAATTAGGTTTTTACTAGCTGCCTAGTGGTTTCATAATTTCAATTTTTATACTACTTTGAAATATAAATCAAAATATTCTAATGTCCAAGTACAGTAATTAGCAAAGCACTGATTCAGCAGCAGTCAGAGTATTCATGGTTAAAAGAAATTTATAAATTTAGGCGATTCATTACCTATAGATGTTCTGGCCTCTCGAGGGATCCATATTCTGAATTAATAACTATAAACAACTATTATATATATAGATAGCTATGAAAGTTGTAACCTGTTACTAATGCAATTTCAAAAGCCCTTAGCATCCAATTATTGTAGGCCAATGATTCATTGAACCACATCATAAGTGAGAGATCTGACAATTTTGGTCTTCTATGAATGGGTCTACCAACAGTTAATAGGAGTTTAATAACCAGTTCCTATATGCCTGATTGCCTAAGAAGTTCATCTTTCAACCATTGGTGTGACTTCAGCATGTCAAGGCTGTGCATGAAGAACTCAAGCCTTTTGCATGTAGCTTCTCTGGTTGTGGGATGAGATTTTCATACAAGCATGTCAGAGATAACCATGAGAAATCAGCGCTCCACGTTTATGTTCCAGTAAGTTATTTAGTTGTCAATGATTAAATGCTATTATAAGCTTGTTTATTTCGTCATAGGTATTTTTCGTGATAGACAAAGAGTAATGATTGTAACGACTGTTTCCTATTCAGGGGGACTTCATAAAGTCGGATGAGCAGTTTCAGTTAAGGCCAAGGGGTGGGCGGAAAAGAACATGTCCCACTGTGGAAATGCTTATTCGAAAAAGAGTTGCTCCACTACAAATGGATACGATGATGGACCCAGGGCCTATTCAGGGTTGCTCTTAACAGATGAGGGCTAACACTGAGACTAAATGGGTAAATACAGTTCAGTTAACTTGTATTTTTTAGGTTAATATAATTTATAGCATAACATATCATAGGTTCTGCTTCTCTTTTCTTCTGTAATAAACTGAAGTTAGTAATGGATGGGCAGATGTAGTGTGACTACCAAGGTAGTAGTCAAATAGCAGAAATTAAATTCCCCTCCCCCCGAAGATTCAGTTTCTCAAAATCAAAATCAGAAAACCATTAACAACAAAAATCAAAATTACAATCAAAATCAAAAAGCAAAAAGCAAAAAACTACTTTGAATTGGGTTAACAGGAAATAGGGTTAATAGCAAACTCACATTTGAAATGAGAGGTTCAGAAGACGTAGAAGGCTAGAAGCACCGTTAGAGAGGAGGTGGAGTCGTGGAGGTGGATTTTCGAATTGGGTGGAGCCGTGGAGGACTGGAGGTGGAATGGTGGATCGGTGGAGGTGGATTTTCGATTTGGGGAAAAAAAAGGAGGAAGGAAGGGCTTAGGGATTTATCAGATGCACGGGGAAAGGGGAAACGGGAAATGGGAAGGGGAAATGGGAAATGTAATAATATATTTTAAAAATAAAAATATAAAAAAAAATTTTGCCCGAGGCCCAACCCGTTTTCTGCCCAAACCCATATTTCGAGCCTATATTTTTACCCGAACCCTCCCATATTTCGGGTGGGCCGTCGTGCCAGGTCGGGCCGCCCGACCCATGAGCGCCTCTATGATAAACTTGAATCATTAATTAACTTATTTAGGTCTCAAAATTATTATTTTAGAAAATTTTTAAATTTGTAAAATTTGAAAAATAAGGGCAACACTATAAAATATGAAAAATAGAGGACACACGGTCGTGTGACCGGACCGTGTGGAGGAGGTACACGGCCGTGTGACATACTGTGACCGTGTGATATTTGCAAAATCAACCTACAAGGGAGACACGGCCGTGTGGAGGAGGCCGTGTGAGAATAAAAAAACCTAGGGTTTCAAGGGAACATGACCATGCAAGGGGTCGTGTGGTCCATATAGGTGGCCTATATGCCCGTGTGGCAAATTGTGTGGCCCTATTCTAGGCACGATTTTTCCCCGATTCACTTGTGAAAGAACACACCTTTCATCAAGATTCCAAGCGATGTCCCTTATGTTTAAATCTTACATTCAAATTTGGTCCAATGCACCTGTAACGGGTCATTCAAATGAAATTTACACTCGAATCAGTAACAATATTCAAGATTTATCAAGATTATCAAAATATTCGATGAAAAATTGAGAAGGATAATTTTATTGCAAGATTAACGTTAGATAGAAAATCTTATAAAGATTCAAGATCAACTTCGAGATTTGAGGTGTACTTATTGCTTCTTGGCAAAGATTGAGGGGTTTCTAACGACAATTACGATTCCTGTAAGAAAATGAGTTAATATTAGGAATAAATTTTGATTCAGGAACAAAATTAATTTTAGTAATGGAATGACAAATTTGTTGAAAAGAAAAGGGGAAGAAAAGAAAAGAAGAATATAAAGGGAAAAGAGGGAGAAATCAAATTGAATTAGAAAAAAAAAATCTAAATCCTAGGGTAATTAGGATACGAAGGACTAAATTGCTAGATTTTCAAACTTTTAAGGGGTTGCATGGTAAATTACCTATATTGTAGAAATTAAAAAGAAAATGAGAGAGGGTGGCATAATTAGAACTTAGGAGCACGTAAGAGAAGGGAGAATGCTTAACCATTGGGTTGCTAACCACACTTGTTTATTTATTTTCTACTTCATTTAATATATATGATAGAGTGACTTTCATCTTAGTTTACTGAAAATTAAAAGAAAAGAAATGGGAGAGAAGAGGATAGAACCTAATACCTCTAAGGAATGCATTAACAACTTAACTATCAAGTCTATTCAATTATTTGGTTATTTATTTAATCTAACCCCCTATATTTTGAGGCATTACAACCATAACCTAGTCCTGCTGCGACGCCTACACCCAGATCTGACGAACAGGTCGGGTGGGGGTGTTACAAAAGATCATAAGTACCAACTTGGGAGAAGATGTCAAGTTCGAGGGATTATGTAACAGCTCGATTCTGGGCCTAGTCGGAACAGTGGTTTCGGGACCACAAATCCGACAAGGGAAAATATGACTATTATTATATTTTTATGGTCTACAATTTTACGAAAAAATTTCGTAAAAATTTCGTTCAAAAATTTCGACGTTTGGGCACTCAATTTAGTCAAAAGGACTAAATTGTAAAAAGTGCAAAAGTTGAGTTCTACATGTTAGAAGTGTCAAATTGTTATGAAATTCTAAATTGAGGTCCTTATGTGGTAATTAGACCATTAGTTAATTGATGGACAAAAATAGACATAAGAAATGGGTGAAATAGATTTTTTTAAATGGGGGGCATTTTGGTCATTAGTAAATAAATAGAATTAAAATGGGAAAAAGATGGAAAAATGGTGTCTTAGGGTTTCTTTGCTTTCTCAAGCTCATAGTAAGTGCGTCCTAGCCCCGTTTTTAATGTTCTTTGCATTTTTGAAATCCTCGTAGCTCGATTTAGCTTATTTTACTGTTAATTCATGTTAGGGTTTATATTTGGAAAAATACCCATAGGTGAAAAGTGTTTATTTTGCTGTTTTATGGTGGAATATGAAGCTAGAAATTATGTTAAACAACTTTTGCTAAGCGATTTTAAACGAAAACGGGTAAATTGACATAATCGGTAAAAATAGTTAATGTTCAAAAGTATGTGTTAGAGTGAGAATTTGATGTTTCCATAGAAGGGAAAAATGTTCAGCATGTCATAAAACATAAGAATAAGTGATGAAGTTTAATTTCCGAGCTTGGGGACAAAAGTGTAATTATGCAAAAGTTTGGGGGCAATATTGTAATTTTTCAAAAAGTTGGGTGGTTGATTATTTTAATAAATGTGGACATTAAATGAGTTAAATTTTCCATTATAGATCAAGAAAGACGAGAAGACTACCTCAAACGGGGAAAAGAGAAGGTAGTGGAGTAAATTGCAAAATTTTGATATTTTGCACCGAGGTAAGTAAACATGTGATTTAATGCATTATTTTGACATTATTTGATATATGTTGAGATTTATTTGAACATAGAATAAATATTTGATAAAAATCCTAAAAATATGGTTAAGTTGGGAAATGTGGTAAAGTGTTGAAAATATGGGTTTCGGTTGAACACTCGGAATAAGCCGGAGTACATTGAATATGAAGGGGTTGCTAAGTGCTGATTCCCCGACTCATTGGTGGTTGCTAAGTGCGGATTCCACCGTATCTTTAAATATAAAGGGGGTTGCTAAGTGCTGATTCCCCCAAGGGGTTGCTAAGTGTTGATTCCCCGATTCATTGGTGGTTGCTAAGTGCTGATTCCACCGTATCTTTAAATGTGAAGGGGGTTGCTAAGTGCTGATTCCCCGAATAATTGGTGGTTGCTAAGTGCTGATTCCACCATATCTTTGAATGTGAAAGGGGTTGCTAAGTGCTGATTCCCCGAATCACTGGTGGTTGCTAAGTGCTGAATCCACCGATAACGGTTAACATTCCGAGTGTTCAACGAGGAAATTGGGAAGGTGAATATTTATGTATGGTGGACAAATTTATGGGAGGAATATTGGGTTTGATACATAGTCAACCCATGTATAAGGTAAGAGGAAGTATCAAAAACTACAAAAGAGCAAATTAAATATACTACAAAAGAGCAAATTAAATATAAAACTGTTTTGAACAACGGCAGTTGGGCAACTTTGAAAAATCACCATAAATGGTGGAAAATGAATTGGAGGTTGAATAATATATGAAATTAAATCTGAGTGAGTCTATTTTCATATGAAAGAAACAGAGCAAGCAAAATAGTTGTATATTTGGGGATATTTGAATTTATTTGAGACAGGGCTGGATTGATTTCGAAATCCCCTGTTCCAACTTTGGAAAATCACCAAAAATTTTTAAAAAATAATTATGGCCTGAAATTTATATTCCTGGATTCCTTATTGAGTCTATTTTTAATAGAAACAAACAAAACCATTGTTTGAATTTTGTACAGAGAGTTAAGTAAATTTTAGTAAAGGGAGGTCAGAACCGTTAGGCAGTGAAACAGGGGAATATTTAAAGAATAAACTGTACTAATTGGATAAATCAAAAATTCTTAAAATTTTATGGTGGAAAGGTATATGAGTCTAGTTTCGGGGAAAATTTACGGAACTTAATTTGGAGTCCTGTAGTTCCAGATAAAAATAAATTAGCGTCTGTGACGTAGAAAGACAGTTTGCTGGAAATTAAATGAACCTTGAAATTTATGTGTGACTAAAATTATGTTGCTATGAAATCATGTGGGAAATTTATTTATTTGTCATATGTTTACTTACTAAGCTATATGCTTACTCGTTTTTATTTTCCCTTGATTATAGTGACATCAGCCAGCTCGGAATTTGGACGAAGTCAGGAAATCATCCACACTATCATCAAATTTTTGGGTATTTTGTAATTAATATTTTGAAATATGACATGTATAGATGACTTTATGTGATGTGGTATAAATATATATGTAGTGTTGTTCGGTTTAATATGTTGGTGATTATTAATGGAAAAATTATGTCTGAACATATATCTGTAATTGGTTGGAAATATTGAAGTTGTTTGAAATCGTTTTTGGAAAGTTGCAGGGGGTTTTACGTAAAAACAAGCCAAAATGCTGCCGAAATTTTTATAAAAAAAATTATAAGTGTTTGAGTTCTAGTAATACCTTATACTCTGTTTCAGCAAGGAACACGGGTAAGGGGTGTTACAGATTAAATGTATATTTGAGCCTTATAATTAAATATAAACACATATAATATTATTTATTATTTCTTGAAGCTCGATCTCTCCCCCGAATGAACCATATAGCCAAGAGAAACTATGAACCAGGATAGAAGAGCTTGCCCCACCCATGAGTAAATATTTCCTAGTAGCCTCATTAAACCGTACATATTTCTTGGTATATCCAGATAATAGGTAGGAGCATAAACTAAAACATTCTGGAGCTACAAAGATAGTTATTAAATTGTTAGCACTGCTTAAAAACATTCCTCATAGAGTAGCTGTTAATACGAACAACAAAAACTTTACTATAGCCATTTCTGTACATTCAATGTGCTCTACGGATAGAGGAATACATAGAGTTGAACATACTAAAATAAGAAATTGAAAGATCTCATTGAAATTGTTTGTTTGGAAATTTCTTGAAAAGCTAATCATAGGTTCTTCTCTCCATCGGAGAAATAGGGCCGTTATGCTCATGACTAAACTTGTTGAAGAGATGAAATATAACCAAGGTATATCTTTTTGATCGGAGGTTGAATCGATCACCAGAAGAATAATTAGGCCAAAAATTAGGATACATTCTTGGAAAACAAAAATTCCATCGAAGAGAAGCAAATGAAAGGCTTTCATAAAAATTCTCATAGAATCGAGAATGAAGTTTTCATTTTGTACATGCCAGATCATGAAATCTCCAAAAAGAATTCCAATTGTTTTGAACTTTCTATTTTTGGAATGGGAATATTTACGGAATCCCCATGAATAGGATCAAACCTTATTCCATGGTATTTACATGAGATTCTTGTTTCTTATTCTTAAGCAAGTCCCTGATAAGGCTTAGTTGAACCTTGATTTATGTTTCAGCTTTCGTTTCCTTTTTGTTTGTTTCGAGAAATATATTGATCAATTCTGATTCTTTCTTTTTCTATTCAGTCTTTTCTGATCGAGATGTATGGATCCATGAACCTATGTGTCTATATCGATCCCGTTGGGCCAAAATTTTAATGGCATTAACGTGGCCACTTGTGTGGCAATCCATGAACAATTCATAAAAATACAAAAAAATATTTAAAAAAAGTAACAAATTTAAAAAAATTCATAAAAAATTAGAAAATTTATCCATGTTAGCAGTGAAATATACATAAAATGCCACATGCCACGTCAATTTCATTAAAATTTTAATAGTTTAGTCAATTTTTTGTCCAAAACAAGCAATTTGACTAAATTTTAAAGATTGTAGGTCAAAATGATGCAAAAAATAATAAGGGCCAAAATGAAAATAAAAATAAAAATTAGGGGCTAAATTTATTTTATGCCTAAATTAAAAAAGAAAGAAAGAAGGAAGGTAAATTTTACCCTATTTACTCACATGACATTTTAGGAGATGAAAATATCTATATAATACATAAATATAGATATACATTAAATAAAAATAAAATATAATAATATTTAAAATTTATAAATAGATTAATTAACTTTTACAAAATACTTAAAATGCCCTTATTAAGTTTTAATGCTTAAATTTATTTTTATTGAATGCTCTTACTAATTTTTTATACAATCCCTTTAAAGCTAATTTTGTATAATATATAGATGAAAACATCATAATAATAATAAGGAATATCCGCAATATAATATATATTCTATAGGTAATAAAGAAAATTGAGTTACTTGGCATGATTTAGAAGTTGACAAGTGAGGATGGGAATGATGTTGGTAGAATTCACACCCATGGAGATATATGAATTGGAAGTTTCCATCCTAAAAATTGTATTGAATGAACATCTTTTAAATGAATCAGCTTTCTAATATAATTATAATTATAATTATAATTAATATAATAAAAGCCTCTCAATAACAGTAGATTCAGCAGATTCGAAGGTATAGAAAGTTACATTTAAAAATGAAAAATAATTAAGCTTTAATTTTCAATTATTTTGATATAATAAACTTAATTATAAAACCTCTTAATCAAATTTGCATCAATTATTTCGATTTTATTCAAATAAATTTTCAAGTGTTATAAATTCAAAAACAAAGTATCTAAATGACTTAAACTTTCTACAAAATGTTTTTGAAAACCCTCAAGCACTTTAAAATGTTTCTAAGCCACATTTTTTAAGGTTCATGATACGAGCAGCCTGACCCAATTCAAGACCTATGATGGAGATGAGCTTAGTTTCTTAAGGCCCAATCATGAGATCCATATCCAAGTAGTTGAAGTCAAAACTTAATTTCTTCGTTGAAAACTTTATCACGAATAAATTTCAAGAAGAAGAGTTGAAGCTTTAAAATAATGGACCTTGGAGTTCATTATGGAATGAAGATTAATAGAAGAGTCCAAGTTTATTCGTGGACTTAAAATTTCAATCAGTGATGACAAGTCCATATGGAAGATGTTAACAAGCTTAGGGATTACATTTCAAAGAACCCAATCAAGCCCACATGCTTAGCCCATGTTATAATCAGTTGACTTGTGGTGCATTTTTTGAAGAGATCCATGCACTTTTGGGTCAACATGTCTCATATGGATCAAATATTTGTCTCTTAGCTTCGCAATGCACTTTAAATCACTCAATTTTGAGTCCGAGAGCTCAAGTTATGACTGCTTTAATGAAGATTGCACAAACAAAATTTATGGACGGGATTATTAAGAAAATTACGAGTTTTGAGCTTTAACTCCAGTTTAAATCATATTGAGTTTGATTTTTAGGCTTAATTTTCATTATATATGAGCTCAATATTGTATTTATTAAGTTTTATATTATCATTATTTGTTTATTCAACCTTTTAGATATTTTTAAGTATTTTAAGTTATTTAGAAGTTTTATGTTTCTTAGTCAACAAGAAAGTTTAGTCCATTAAAACTACTTCTAATTTATATTAATTAAAGTTTTATTATACTTGAAAGTTTTATTTGGATGTAATTAGCTAGCCTATTTAAAGACCTCTTCAAGATTCATTAAAGGCGTTTATTCATTAATAAAATTTTCAATTCTTGGAGTTAATTTCTTTCGTGCAAAATTGCTTTATTGTAATTTTTAGAAGCAATGTTTCTTCTCGCTTGTAACACCCCATACCTAGTTTAGAAGTTAATACCAAGTCTGAAGGTTACATCAAATTATTTTAGAACAAACCAACCTTTAATTACTTGAAGTTCAACAGTCAAAAAGCATGTAATTAGTTAAATCAAACATAAAATTCAACTTCCGAAACATAATCCAAAATAAGCACACACTAGCATAAGTTTATAAAAGGAACGATAAAATAACTAAAGAGGAATGATCGAGCTTCTGCCACGTCGACCAACCTAAGTCTATGAGTTACTTGTAATCCAACAAACAAATAATGAGTTTACAACTCAGTGTGTAACTTACATTCTCAACTAAACCATAAAATAAAAAATGTTAATTTAGTTCATCTTTAGTAAATTAATTCTCAGAATTAGATACAGAAACAGAAACAAAGGATATCAGATACAATTGCAGAACAGTTTAGATACAGATGCAAATTCCTACCCCAGCCGCTACACACCATCTCCGTCCATCCCTATACACCATATAGGGTATCAAATACCCATCCATCCGTACACACTGCATTTGTCATGTTTTAGAAATATTATAGTCAAGCTATCGGATCAGAATGCGATAACTAGCTAAAGTCATATATAAGTTTATGGCTTAGCCACTAAGCTTGATAGATT
Organism: Gossypium raimondii; assembly: GCF_025698545.1. Lineage (NCBI taxonomy): Eukaryota > Viridiplantae > Streptophyta > Magnoliopsida > Malvales > Malvaceae > Gossypium > Gossypium raimondii. Next base: position 37,319,222 of record NC_068565.1, read on the forward strand.
ATTAAACTGCTCACACTTCCTCCTTTTCACAATCTCAATCCAATGCAGATGTAGATTAACAAATGTCAGATATGCGTGTACAGAAATACCAATTCAGATATGTTCATGTAACGCTATCACAGTTACTTATCAGATTTCATGTCAACCATATATATAAATAATAGATAATTTAGTTACAGATAATCAGATAACATTTTCATTATCTAATTTAAATCATACAGCCCTTACGGTGGCCTACATTCGATTCAAACGACGATTACAGCCCAAGGGAAAAAAATTGATTTTTGGCCCAAAAGCCCATGTGGATTCACACGGCTTAAGTTGCTGGTCCGTGTGGTCCACACGGCCTAGCACATGCTCGTGTAGCCCTCTTAATGTCATGCACGACCTATCACACGGTCTAACATACGGCCGTGTGACTCAAAATAATGAGTTACACGGCCTAGCACACAGCCAAGCACACACTCATGTGACTCAAAACTCAAAATATCTCTCACACGGCCTGGATACATGCCCATGTCTTTGACCTATATAACTCTAATTTCAAAACAGTGAGTTACACGACCTGAACTGATACGAGCCAAGGAGGTGACACTCAAGGGGTTGTTTTTCCTAGTGGTCGAATCACTCGAAGCAAGACACGACAATTAAAATCAAAGATGAATGCTTTTGTCCAAGACTTTGTTGCTAAAAATTTAATTCATCATGTTCGTGACGTTGACAAATACGGGAATGCAATTCACTGGACCAATCTTGGAATAGTGCAAGCCCATAAATTGGTGGATTAATCTTTTATGTATCTTATTATTATTATTTACTTAATTCTCATTGGTTGGGACACATCACTTATGAGTTAAGTAATTTTATTGGTTAGGTTATTATTTATTTATTTTCTTAGATAAATTTTAAAGAGTTTTATTAGGGTTCAATTACTCTTGTATTTTTCCTATAAATAGGCTTGCTTTCTACACATTGGGGGGAGGTCGAATAAAAAGAGAGTATTTGTTTTCTTCCAAATTTGTGTGAGATAAATTTTTGAGAGTAGAGTGATTCTTCTCTTGCTATTTAGTTTGGAGTTTGTTACTTTCGAGGGTATTTTGGAGTTGCAAATATTCAAATTTCTTTCCCGTTCATCGGTGTTTCTAGAGGTTCTTCTTCTAGGGGTTTCGTAGGGAGCCGCTCAGTCATTGGCATTTTTGGTTACAAGTTAACCAAGGGTTCTATAGGGCAAATCTATCTTTTTTTTTCTTATTATTATTATTATTATTATTATTATTTAACTAATTTTATTTATTCTCGTTTTATTTCTAATTTGTGTTTCTCTTGTGTCTAGATCCGGGTTTCCGCATCAGTTGGTATCAGTTTCAGGCCATTCAGTGTTATTTTTGAAGCTAAAAAAAACAGCAAACAAAAAAAAAGCAAAAAGCACAAAAAAAAACTGCAAAAAAAAAGTTGCCTACCTTTCATACATAGGTTTCTTCTTTTCCTGTTATTGTTATTATTTTTATTTTTATTTTTCCCAAAATTGAATTTCTTTTCCTTCTTCTTTTCTTGACTCAAGTATAATTAAAGCTTCAATTTTTGAAAATCTTAAGACACCAAACGTTTCTGATTTTTTTTTTTAAATTTGGGTAGAGTTTTCTTAAGTTTTCTTCTTATTAAAGCTTTTCTTTGACTCTAGAGTTAGGGATCGTTGCAGGTCTACGTTTTTTGTTTCTCTTACGCTTTCTAACACTTTGTTCTTCTTGTGTTAGCAGATATTAAAGGCACGCACAATTCCTTCATCTGTGTAGCCTCCATTACAAATTGCCTCGTCAAGTTTTTTGGCCTCTTAGAGCAATTAGGGTCTTCATTGTTTCTTTGAAGTTTGCACCTCCGTTATTTGATCTTGATTAGTAACCCTCTCCAAACATATTTACAAGTTTTGAATCATTCAGAGAGTTATTCTTTTGAGAGCTAACGAGTGAGGTTATTATTATTATTTCTTTCTTGTTCCTATTTGTTTGATCTTTCACAGATACCATGCCGCTCACTAGATCCCAAACTAGTAAAAATGAAGAGGATGAGCAAAAAAGAGAGAACGATCCTTTGGTCGAGTTGTTACAAAAAGAGATGAAAAAGTTGCAAACTCAATTCGAACATCGCATGACCCAAATGTTACAAGAGCAAAGGGAGTATCTTGATACAAAACTTACAATTCAAGAGAGATACATTACCGATAATTACAAGAAGTTGAACGAAGCCTTTATAAGTCGATCAAATTCGCGAGATCGAACTTTTAAACGAAGGGAGGACCATGTTTTTGGTGATGACTTTGAGTCCGAGTATGTACCTAGAGAAAGGTTGGAACGAAACAATGACAACCCCAAACCAAAATTTCCTTCTTTCTCAGGGAAGAATGATCCTGATGCTTACCTTGATTGGGAGGAAAAGATGGAAGTAGTCTTTGCTTGTTACAATTACTCTGATTAGGAAAAGGTAACATACGCTGTCGCTGAGTTCATTGATTATGCACTAACATGGTGGAATCAATTATGTAAAAGCAGGATTCTTAATAGAGAGCAACCTGTTACTACTTGGGTTGAAATGAAGCGTATCTTGCGAAAACGGTTTGTTCCACCATACTATTATCGAGAACTCCATCAAAGACTCCAACATCTTATTCAAGGAGATAGATCTGTGGATGACTACTACAAAGAGATGGAGACTATTCAGATTAGAGCCAATCTTGTTGAAGAGGCTGAGGTGACTATGGCTAGATTCCTTGCCGACCTAAAGCCTGAGATTGCAAATCGAGTTGAGTTACAACACTACATGGATGTTGAAGAGATACTTCAAACTGCACTCACCATTGAAAAGTAATTATGAAAGAAAAAGGACAACGAGGGCTGCTAGTTTAGTTTCTAATCCTGCTTGGAGAGGAAATTGGCAAAAACAAGATGATAGATTGTGGAATGGGAGAGATGCACGGTTCAAGCCAAATGAGCCTAGAACTTACTCCAAAGATAGAGGTAATGCCTAATTCATTTAAAGGTTCTACTTCTACCAATCGAGCTCCATCTTCTTCTTCTACTTCTCCTAGTGCCATTAAGCAGCCAAAAGATATTACCTGCTTCAAATGCCAAAGAAGGGGTCACTATGCTCGAGAATGCCCTAATAAAAAGTCATTGGTGATTCGAGAAGATGGCGAGGTTAATTTTGAGTCTGATAACGAAGATGAGATGCCTCCTTTGGAAGACGCTAATGATGTGCATACTCATGATGAGTATGAAAAATACTTGGAGTATGGTGAGAAAGCACTTGTTGCTCGAAGGGATTTAAATGTCCAGTTTAAAGAGGAAGAGCGCGAACAAAGAGATAACATTTTCCACACGAGATGTTTGATTGGTGGACAACCTAGTTCATTGATCATCGATTGCACCAATGTGGTGAGTTCTTCCCTTGTTGAGAAACTTGGCCTACTTTGTGTGAAGCATCCAAGGCCATACCGCTTGCAATGGCTGAATGATAGTGGGGAGGTAAAAGTATCTAAACAATGCTTAGTTTCATTTTCCATTGGTAGATACTCTGATAAAGTTTTGTGTGATGTTGTTCCAATGCAAGCTGGGCACATATTACTTGGACGGCCATGGCAGTTTGATCGACGAGTAAATCATGATGGTTTCCTTAACCAATATACCTTTGTGTTCCTTGGAAAGAAGTTTACTTTGGCTCCACTTCCTCCTCAAGAAGTCTACAATGATCAACTCAAACTTGCTAGTGAGATGGGTAAGGGAAGTGAGGTAAAATCATTGAAAATGGCTGAGAGTAAAGAGACCCTTAGTGTTAAAAGCCAACTTAAAGGCCCAACATTGGTGAGTGATTGCACACACAAGTCACGAGATGAGAGAGTGAGTTTATTCGCTAGGTTTTGAGATATCAAATTTACTCTTTGTACAAAACAAACATTTATAATTATTAGGTTTAGGGAAAACTTTGTTTTGACTAACCCTAATACACATTTGCCTAGTTGTTTTGTTGATCTTTTGCAGGATTTTGAGGATGTATTTCCTTCTGAAATGCCTAAGCGATTACCTCATTTACGAGGGATTGAACATCAAATTGACTTTGTGCCTGGTTCGAGTATTCCGAATAGACCAGTCTATCGAAGCAATCCTGAAGAAACTAAGGAGTTGCAAAGGCAAGTTGAATATCTCTTAGACAAAGGGTTGATTCATGAGAGTCTAAGCCCTTGTGCGGTCCCTGTACTTCTCGTCCCAAAAAAATATGGTTCTTGGAGAATGTGTGTTGATTGTCGTACTGTCAACAAGATTACGGTAAAGTATCGATATCCAATTCCTCGATTAGATGATATGTTGGATGAGCTTAATGGTGTATGCATTTTCTCTAAAATTTACTTAAAAAGTGGTTACCATCAAATAAGAATGAAACAAGGTGATGAATGGAAAACTGCTTTTAAGACTAAGTATGGTCTGTATGAGTGGTTAGTCATGCCATTTGGCTTAAATAATGCTCCTAGCACATTCATGAGATTAATGAACCACATACTTAGACCTTTTTTAGGAAAATTTGTCGTTGTGTATTTTGATGACATACTGATTTATAGCAAAACTTTGAATGATCATGTTGGGCATGTTAAATTAGTATTGGATGTGTTAAGGCATGAACGACTCTTTGCTAATCTTGGAAAATGCACCTTTTGTATGGATAAGCTTTTTTTTTGGGTTTTGTGATAAGTTCTATAGGAATCCATGTGGATGAGGAGAAGGTAAAGGCAATTAAAGAATGGCCTATCCCTAAAACTATTTCTGAGGTAAGGTCTTTCCTTGGGTTAGCCAGTTTCTACCGCAGGTTTGTTTGTAACTTTTCCACAATTGCTTCGCCTTTGACTGCACTTATTAAAAAGGTTGTATCTTTTCGTTGGACAGATAAGCAAGAATTAGCATTTAATGAACTTAAAGATAAATTGTGTAATGCTCCTATTCTTGTTTTACCTAATTTTGAAAAGACCTTTGAGATTGAATGTGATGCTTCTGGTGTAGGTATAGGTGCTGTCCTCATGCAAGATGGTAAATCACTAGCCTACTTTAGTGAGAAACTTGGTGGAGCACATTTGAACTATTCGACCTATGATAAAGAGTTGTATGCCTTGATAAGGGCATTAGAAGTTTGGCAACATTACCTTTTACCGAAGGAGTTTGTGATTCACACTGACCATGAATCACTTAAGCACTTAAAGGGACAAGGTAAGTTGAACAAGCGACATGCGAGGTGGGTTGAATTCATTGAATCTTTTCCTTATGTTATAAGGTATAAGAAATGTAAAGATAATATTGTGGCTGATGCTCTACCAATGAGGTACACTTTACTTAGTACTTTGCATACTAAGTTATTAGGTTTTGAGTATCTCAAAGATTTATATGCCACTGATTCTGATTTTGCAAGCATTTATGACGCATGTGAACATGGTGCATTTCACAAATTTTATAAGCATGATGGCTATCTTTTTCGAAATAATAAACTATGTTTACCAAAGTGTTCAATGCGAGAATTGTTGGTTCGAGAGGCTCATAGTGGTGGTCTTATGGGTCATTTTGGAGTCACTAAGACTTATGATGTTTTACATGAGCATTTTTATTGGCCTAACATGCGAAAACTTGTTGAGAAAATTTGCTCTACTTGCATTACTTGTAAACAAGCTAAATCCACTGTGATGCCTCATGGTCTATATACTCCTCTTCCTGTTCCTAGTTCACCTTGGACTGACATTTCAATGGATTTTGTAATAGGTTTACCAAGGACAAAGCATGGACAAGATAGCATCTTTGTGGTTGTGGATCGATTTTCTAAAATGGCTCATTTCATTCCATGCCATAAGACTGATGATGCAACCCATGTTGCCGATCTATTTTTCCGTGAAGTTGTGAGATTATATGGAATCCCAAGGACTATCGTTTTCGATAGAGATGAAAAATTTCTTAGTCACTTTTGGAAGGTGTTATGGGGTAAGTTAGGTACTAAACTACTTTACTCTACTACATGCCACCCTCAAACTGATGGTCAAACTGAGGTGGTAAATCGAGTTTTGGGATCTTTGCTTAGAGCCATAATAGGTAAGAATGTTAAATCTTGGGAAACCCTATGTTGAGTTTGCTTATAATCGTTCTATTCATTCTTCCACAGGTTTTACTCCTTTTGAGATTGTATATGGCTTTAATCCACTTACTGTTTTAGATTTGCTTCCTTTACCTTTGAATGAGATTGCTAATTTAGATGGTGAAAGGAAAGCTGATTTAGTGAAAGAGATCCATGAGAAGGCTCGTAAAGCCATTGAGAAAAAGAATGAGTCCAATGCACATCGAGCTAATAAAGGGAGAAAGCAAGTCTTGTTTGAACCTGGAGATTGGGTATGGGTGCATATGAGGAAGGAACGATTTCCTTCTAAGAGAAAGAATAAACTTGATGCACGAGGAGATGGACCATTCCAAGATTAATCCACCAATTTATGGGCTTGCACTATTCCAAGATTGGTCCAGTGAATTGCATTCCCGTATTTGTCAACGTCACGAACATGATGAATTAAATTTGTAGCAACAAAGTCTTGGACAAAAGCATTCATCTTTGATTTTAATTGTCGTGCCTTGCTTCAAGTGATTGGACCACTAGGAAAAACAACCCATTGAGTGTCACCTCCTTGGCTTGTATCATGAACACACGCTTGTGTGACCTTAATTCACAAATAGTGAGTTACACGGCCTGACACACGACCGTGTGACTCACACGGCCTACCACACGGCCTGACACACGATCGTGTGACGTCGACAACCATGTCTTCCGGCGTTCGTGAATCACATAATTTTTTGGTTTTCGTTACACACCCGATGTCGTTTAGATGCCAGAACAATGCAGAGAAATCCAGAACCTAAAACAACCAACCAGTGTCCAATTTAACAAATTAGTCGAACTAAAAATGCTAACTTAACTGTCGAATTGAATTACGTCGAAAACTTCGACACAAAACCCCAAAATACAAACTATTCACTTACAACGATTGAACAGGCCCTAAGCAGAACTAACTCGCTAGAGGAATACTCTTCTCAAGATCTTTGCCTAATGAAAGCAAATCGAACAATTAACAAATAGTTGATAATCACTAATAGTAACATTCGACCGCAATGAAAACATATGAAATCTAGCGAAAACAGAAAGAAATAAAAATAAAACTTACGAAAAATCTTTACAATCGAAACAATGAACCAAATAGAATGCCCAATTAATTCGGTAGTAATCTTATATAGGCAATTAAAAAGAAAAGGAAATGAACAAAGAAAAAAAAAGAACAGTGAAGAAGTAAAAAAAAGGTCACCAGACAAATATTTTTTTTAACAAAGAAGTAACTAACCTATTTAATTTTTCAAAAAAAAAAAAAACAGGATTTACCATGTAGCATAAAATGTATTCTCTTTACCTACGTAGACACTCAAACACAAGACTAAAGAGTATACACGAGCTTAACCATCAAACCAGCAAGCTCATTATTAACACAAAATTACATAGAAATAAACTTAAGTCGAGGGCTTAAGGATAGGGTTTAAACCAAAATAAACAGTAAAACTCAATAAGTAAGACTCAAACCCCCGATCTCAAACACATGGACAAAACACTTAACCACAAAAGTAGATACTTAATTATTAACAGAATTTACCAAAAAAAATGCTCAAAATTTTGGGCATTACATCGCTTTTCTTCAAGGAGTCATTGGAATCTATTTTTTATCTTTCAATTTGCCAATGATTATTTTTTGGAGGGTTGATTAGTGTCATTAATTGAATTTGTTGGGGTTTATATTTCAAAGGGTTTAATTGGACAACTATCTTCTATCCATATCTATCGATTTATTTGATCCATCTTCCACCTTCTAATTTCCATTTTATTTATTTATTTATTTATTTGAATCTTTATTTTTTTTATTCTTGAATTTATTCTTTTAGTTGTTTTTGTTTTCCTTGTTTTTTTTTGAATTGTTTGGTTTCTTCTTTTCAAGTAAGATCTGAATCCTCTTGTGTCGAATAACTTGAATACATTATTGGTTCATTGCTCATATCATTTGGTATCAAATTTAGGCACTTTTGAGTTGTTCCCTTGTGTGAAATATAATTTTTTACTGATTTTGTTTAAACAACATTTACAAACTGTTTTTTACCTAGAAAATTTTCCAAAAACATCCTTTTAGTGGGTAAATGAATTTGAAACGATCTGAAATTTTTTTATACTATTTCTTGGCACATTAATACATTGAAAAGATATTTCTTACAAAAAACAAAAAAGAAAACAAATTCAAAAAGAGAAAAAGAGAAAAATCAAAAAAAATATTTTGTGGGTTGAATTTCATGCCGAAAATTTTCAAATCTATTATTTATCATATAAAGCAAGTACAATTTAAATTTCGTGATTTATCGCATTGAGAAAACCTTGAATGAAAAATTCAAGTTGTTTTCCATTATTTCGGGTAATTGATAGGGTAGTTTACTGTAACAACCTAATTTTTAGTGGTGTTGGTAATAGTGGTTCAAGGCCACCAAATCTGGCAAGTAGGTTAATAATATTTATGAGTCAAATATGATTTTAGAAAGGTTTTTGAATTAGTAATTTGTGTTTTATAATGATTTATTCAATTAAGTGGTTTTAGAAAACGAGGTATCGGGACCTCATTTTTATAAACCAAGCCGTAAATATTTTTATAAATATTTACAGAGTGTCAATAAGGTAGTATTAAAGTTTCGTTGAAAAATTTTATCGCTTTTGGTAGTCAATTAATTAAAAAGAACTAAATTGAAAAAGGTGCAAAACTTGCTAATTATAATAATTAAGTGATTAAATGGCATGATTAATACATAAAGAAGGACTTAAATAACAATTTTGCCTAAATGAAAGGATGAGGCGGCATAAGAGAAGAAAATAATAAAATAAAGACATTTAATGGCACAATGGTAAATAAAATGAAATTAAAACACCTAAATTGAATTTTAAAAGAATTTCTAGACATTTATTCTTCATATTTTCTGTTCAAACGGACAGGGGGTGAGCTTCTTGAGCTGGTTTTACATATTTGCTTCATGTGAGTCCAATTCTTACCGGTTTCTAGTAATTTTTATGTTTTTGAGATTGTTACAATTAAGTTCAACTAAACCTTACCTTTTTTTTTTTTTGATTTGTTAAAGATTTTGGATGTTTCCATTGATGAATATATATGATTCTTGATGTTAAATGATGAATTTGAGATATTAGTTGTTAATTAAAAGTATTTTATTAAGTGATTTTTGATGAATTTCTTGATTAGGGACTAAATTGTTGAAATGGTAAAAATACAAGAGTTTCTAGTGAATTTATTGAAAAATGAGCTGTATTGGATGCCATGAATATTTGGCTAGCTTGAATTTGTATTAAAAATGATTAATTTGCATGTTTTGAGTTTAGGGATAAATTGAATAAAAGTAAAACTTTAGGGCAATTTTGTAAAAATGTCAAAATGATCAAATTGCATGAAATGGAAATTTATTATTATTATCTAAATTAATAAATTGAGTGAAATTATTAATTTAGATCAAGATCGGTGGAAAATAGAGGAAAATGGAAAATTACCAAAATGCCCTTAAATCTTGGTATTTCTGTAATTTAGCTAGGTAAGTTTGTGTATCTAAATTATGCATATTTATATGTTTGAATTAAATGTTGTATATGTGAATTTGTGTAATTGCTATTTATATGAAATTGATTACATATCCGATAAAGCCTGATAAATGTTAAGTCTCGTTTGAATAAATGAAATTTGATGGATACAAGATTCTCGAATTGGTTGTGGTCCTGCATATGTTGCGGACACACCATAGCTCTCAAGAGCGTCCTGTTATTAGCTCTCATGAGCATCGCGATATATGACCCTCTTGAGCTTCCCGTTATATGGTTCTTGCGAGCTTCCCGTTAATAGCTCTTTGGAGCATCCCGATCGGTTGTCATCCTGCATGTGTTGTGGACACACCACAGCTCTTATGAGCGTTCCGTTATATGGCTCTTCATGAGTTTCCCAATTAAAGGATTTTTGCGAGCTTCTTGATTAATGGCTCTCCGGAGCTTCTCGATATGACTCGCTTGAACTTTCCGATATTTGGCTATCTAGAGCTTCTGATTAATGGCTCTTCGGAGCTACCCATTATTGGCTCGCATGAGTTTCTTGATTTTGGATCTTTTGAGCTTCCCGTTATATAGCCCGTATAAACTTCCCGTTTTATGGCTCGAGAGAGGAATTCCCGATTATGTGCTTTAATGAGCACTCCCAAATATGAATTGACGGATTACAGATTCATTCACTTCATGTGTATTACTGTGTATCCATCGACTTTTCAAATGGTTCAACGGACAAAGTTCTAATATAAGTTAAGATGAATTCTGAATGAGATACTACCTGTATACACTTGGAATACATGGAAATGATATTTATTTGATATATTGAAACATGACATGAAAAATACATGTATATGAAGCTTGCCTAATAATTATGTATATTCATGATTATGAACTGTTACCGGAATAAATATACACGAAATTCATGAAAATTATGGTACCTGAAATATTGATATAATGAAATGAATGATATATGTTTATAAAGAAACGACAAGAGAATGATATGTATCATGACATGTAAATATATGACTATCTTTGATATGTTGATACAAAGAAATTATGTATGTTGAGACGAGTAATAAACTCAAGTGTGACATGTCGAGAAAATAAGTTTATCAGTGTTGAATTTATATGTAATATGTGCAGTACGCTAACTAGTGTTGTTGCTTGATGCTCAAGCAAGTGCCAAACTATTGGTTGAATGGTAATATGTTTATTTATATGATGCATTGAATTGGTAAGTATTTAAGTGAAAATATGCTAGTGCTCATGAAAGAGTGGTAAGGTTTAAATTATGCAATTTCTTACGAAATGACTTATCATATGATCAATTCGAAAAAGGCTTTGGTTAAATGCACTAGCTTGAGACCATGGTTGAATGATATGTTTATGACTTGTGTGTTATGCATATGGAATAAGTGTGGAAAGTAAAGAAATGCAAATGAAAATAAAGAAATTTGGAAGAGTTAAAGTTATATAAAATACTACTAAGCTTGGGATAATATGTATAAGTGATGCTATGGATTTATTCACATTGTGAGTTGATGAATGTAACTTCATGAGTATTGTGGTATCAATATTGGATTATTCTTGATATGTATAGATTTCATATTTGAAATGAATTAATATGATTAAAGATTACACAAGCTTACTAAGCATTCATTGCTTACGTATTTGTTTTTATTTACTCTATAGATTATCGGAAGCTCGAACAGGTTGAAAGCTTGTCGGAGTTATATCACACTATCCATTGGTTCTATCGGTAATTTTGGATGATTTGATTCTAGTTATAATGACATGTATAAGTTAATTTGGCCAATGTTGGCTTATTAATGTTTTGTTGTATCTAGCCATAGGGATGGCTGGTGATGAACATGTTTTGATGTGCATATAAGAGGCTATATCATGTTAGATGTGAGTGTTTGGTATAGTTGAATGATGATAATCTTATAGGTATGTTAATACTTAGTACAAGTATGCATATATGTGAATTTGATCAATTTGATAAGTTTGAATATTAGAGTATTTATGATGATCATATATGTATAAAACTTGGTTTTAGCTTGATTTGAATGCTATGATATAGGTTGTTGATGTGTAAAAGTGTTGAGTCAGGTTGATAACAAAGAGGGTGAGAAATCTGGCTTGGAAATGGCCTAATTTCGTCCACACGGGCAGAGGCACAGGCATGTGTCTCAACCGTGTGTGACAAACGGCCAGGTGACACGGCCCTGTGTCTCTTGTATCTATTAAATTGACCAAAATAGAATGTTTACACGGCCTAGCACGTGGGCGTGTGGCTTGGCCGTGTGACCCTTGTACCTATTTATTGCAAGTCTGTATGCTCACACGGCCTAGCACACGGGCGTGTGGCTTGGTCGTGTGACCAAAGTCAGAGAGCACCCTAATATGGACACGGGCTGGGACACTACCGTGTGTCCCTATTTCGAATGCCTACATGGCCTGAGACACGGGCGTGTCTCTTGACTGTGTGAGACTCACGGCCTGACCACACGGGCGTATGTCCCCTGCACCTTGGAAAATTTTTGATGTTTTCTAGAAAATTCTCTGAGTACCCGATTTAGTCTCGACCTATTTCTAATGTGTATTTTGGGCCTCGAGGACTCATATAAGGGACTTTATGATTGACTTCTAATATGAATACTATATGATGTGAAATATCTGTTTACTTGATCTGTAAATTCCGGTAATGCTCCGTAACTCTGTTCCGACGACGGATACGGGTTAAGGGTGTTACATTTACTTTCTTTGATTCTAGCTTTAGGGTTTTTGTTTTTAAATTTTCTTATTCTATTACGCAGTTTAAAACATTTTTGTTTCTTATGTTAATAGGCATGAAAAAAGTTGCCTTTCATTTCTCCATAAAACTTACTTCCTTAGAGTCGAGTTTTTTTTGGCTACTTAGAGTCTTAGGTTAGCTTTGTTAGAAAGTGATCTCACATATATTTTTAATATTATCAAGTTTGATTACTCTTTAAAAGTTACGAGAGAAAATCTTAACATCTTTTCTTTGCCTCTTAGAGTTATTTATTTTATTAGGACTGCTAACGGTGTGATTTAGTTTTCTTTGATAAGCTTTTCTTGTTTGAATGTTTTTTTATTTCAGCCTTTAATCATGGTATGCAAATGTAGTAAGGAATAGAAGCATGATACATCCTCGATTACCATGGAAAATAACTTGCAGCAATGTTCGAAAAACTTTAAAAAAATTTGATTGAGGTGAAAGAGGGTTTAGGAAATAAGTTTGACACATTGCAGGCTTGTATCCTTCATAATGAGATAGTTCAACAAACTTTCAACCAAACTTTGTCTTGATTGGATGTTAATGGTGATGATGATGAACAACCTCTTCCCCCTTATTATAAAATCGACAATCATAATGATGATATGAGTTGTGACAGTCTTCTAGACATATTAAACGTAGCTTACGTACTCATGCTGCAACTTCCACTGTGTAACAATCCAAAGTTCAATGGTATCAAAAATGCGATTTTGGAACCTCATTTCCATAAAATAAGTTCATAAATATAAAATAAAAATATATATGGAGTTGTTATAAAAATATATTGAAATTCATCTAAGTAGTTTAGCCGAAAAATAGTTAATTAAAACTCATGAACTAAATTATAAAAGTTCAATCGCTATTGAATTTTAATTAACCAAAGACTTAAGGACCTAATTAGTAATTAGCTAAAGCCAAATGTTCAAAATGGCAACTAAACCATTTTCTAATAAGAAATAGTGGATGTTGATGGAAACTTCACTATGTATGATTAAAAGGTTAATTATGTTAAGTAAATTATAATTTAATTAATTAGACAATGTTAATTAACTACTAATTAGCCTATATATAATAATTTTAGTGGAATGAAGGAGAAGATCATCATCATCGTCATCATCATCTTTCTTTAGTTGTTCCACCATAGAAAGAAAATGAGAAAACCCTTTTGAGGTTTAACCATTCGGCCATGTCCAAATTCATATGTAATTTAGTTATTTTCATGTAATTTTTATATATTTATGATTATGGGAGCTTGAATTAGCTAGCCCATGTTTCAATTTATCCAATTGTTGAGTTTTTAGAAAGTTACCATTATTGATAAATTGATGAATTAGGATTAAAATTAATAGATTTTAAGCTTAGATTATGAAAATGATTAAATTGTAAAGTTAATTTAGTTAGTTTGTTAACTTTGTTACATTAGGAACCAAATTGAATAAATGTAAAATTGTCATGAGATTTTGATAGAAAATGAAAATATAAGGTCCCTAATGAAATAATATGAAATTAGATTTTAATCTGAAGCTAGGAATCAAAAGATACGGTTGTCCCGAGTTTAAGGACTAAATTGAATAAAATGTAAAATATGTGTGGCTTTGTAATTGGATGTGGATTGAATGAAACTAGTAATGCCCCAAAATTTCTTTAAGGAGGAGAAAGTTGTCATGCCCCAAAATATAGGGGGTTAATTGAAATGGATAAACAAGAAATGAATTAGGCTTAATGGCTAAGTGTTAGAGAGTCCTCCCTAGATATCCCAATTGAGCTTCGTTCCTCCCATATATTTTCCTTTTATTTTCGGTTCATTTTATTAATAAATCTTTTATGGTTTTTGCCAAATATTTTGACTATCTTGCCAAAATCTTGAAACCATCCATTAATTCGTGTGTAAATGTCGTTTGAATGACCGAATTTAGGTGAATCAGACCAAAATCAAGAGTGAGGAACATCAACGGACCAGTGGTAAAATGTGTATTTTCCAATTGAATCGGTGATGATTGTGTGTAGGTTTAAGGCCACACGGACGTGTGGACCATACGACCACTACATGGCCATGTGCAACTATAAAATTTGGGGTCTTCGTTTTCCACACGGCATCAGGTTGTTACACGGCCTGGCCACACGACCAAGTGACCCGCCGTGTGACCCCTGTTTTATAGTTTTGCCCAAAATTTTATGATATGTTCAGTTTAGTCCTTGTATATTCCTTAAATTATTTTTAGAGTTTTTTATTCGCTCAATTAAGTCCTTGATATGATTTTTATTTTGGAATCTGTGATTTAATGACTAAAGTGCTATTGTTATATCGTAAGATATGTGAATATTACATGTCTACGGTCAATGTCATACTAAGAAACTGTTAGTGTTAATACTGTTACCGCCTTACTGAGTAATTGTTAAGCATGTCTACTACTAGTGTTGAATTGAATACATGTTAAGCATGTCTAATGTTTTTGCATTGTTCTGTTACAAAGCATGTCATATTGCATCGCATGGGGTGGGAAGATATGTACGAAGGAAGAGTGGCCTTTTAATAATCTACAACCCAGTGGTGGCTTGTCCACAAACCTAGTGGCAGTTTATCTGCAAATATGTGGTTCATTTACAACCCAGTGACAGTTTATCTGTAGATGTTTTATCTAAAAATACTGGTGGTTTACCCACAATTTTACAAAAAAAAAGTGGCAACATATCTACAAATCAGTGGTGGTTTATCCACAACTTGATGTGTATGGATGGATGAGTTTTGGGGAATTCATAGTGTGGTGTGTAACAGAGTTGGGTAGGATCTTTTCTGATAAACTGAAATTTCATTATCATTCATAAGCATGTTGGAACGATGGAATTGTGCAAGTGCAAGTGTACACAATCGCAACAAGTAATAAAGTGACAAGTAAATGTCGAGTTATCGTACCCACAGGGACTGTGAATAGAATTATTTATAAATGCAATTAAAAACACTTTGGTAAAGAAAAATATTTTGATTTGAGGAGGTGATTAAAAACTAGAATTTTAACTAAGTAAAATAAATAAAAGTTCCAATGCACGATTTCAAAAGATGATTTTAATCAAGATGACATAATTGTGCTAGATTAATTACATTTCATAACTTAGAATTATTAAACTCATGTTTATGTTGTTACGAATACATTCACGGTAACTCGGTAATTTGCTAACTTATGAACATACTTGTCTACCAAAATCCATTTATCTCTTGACTATATCTCTATGTCAATTCAACCAATTAAACAAATTTTAATAAGCAAATGTGTTAATACACATACATACTTATGAAATTAAAATAATCTCTTGTACATATCTCTATGCTAATTCAAACAATTAATTCAATCTCATAAGCACATAAAAGATTATGTGAGGTAACAATGTATTTCTACCTTGAAACAATTTAATCACAATAATCTTGTAAGTTATGCAAGGCTAATGTATCGTTGGATACCGCTTGCTAATTTAACCCTTAGCTACCTTAGATGATTAAACATGCATTGATTAAGTATCGTGTCAATTAATTACAATTTCAATCCGTTTAAATAATTAATTCATTAGTTACATTACAATTGTAATGCAATAATAACTTAGTCATGGTTTTACTTAATCAAACATCTTACCGAGGCCTATAACAACACAAACACAATTTTAATAAATTAAGTAGACAAAATGCAATCAATCTAACACAAATTAAATTTAAGCCATATTAATTAAATTAAACAGATCAACATCACAAATATTCATAGACATGTTCATCATAACAACAACAAAATTAAAAGGATAGGGAACAAGAATCAAATCTGGTGTATCTTCGAGGCTTGACTAATTTGCTCCACTCCTTCTTCTCCGCTTGTTCTTGTTGAACTGAGGCTTCCACAAACACTTGAATGCTGCTCCAAATGGTGGATGAATGACTCTTTTTCAAGAGGTGAAATCGATAAAGGAATAGGGAAGAGAATAAAGAACAATAAAGAGAGAAAAGTGAGAGAGAAGTGAAGAATGAATGATTTTGAGATGTGTTTGAAGTGAGCAGCAAAGGGGGCTATTTATAGGTTGAGATGGCTGCTAAAATTAGCAAAAATTAGCAGCCATAAAGTCCCCCCATGGCCAGCCACACATGTGGCAAGTTTGAAAAGCTATTTTAAGGTAGGGGCAAATTTAGAAAGGCATAAATAGTGGAATGGTTTGACTGCAATTTGAAGGAGTCTTCAAGGGCTATTTTGCAAGCCAAATAATTAGCCAAACAAGCTAGTTGGGTCAGCATGTGGGACGGTTTTTGGCTACCCAGTGCTCGGTTGGATCGGTTTTCTCGATTCAGCTCAACTGGGCCCCTTTTCATAATTAATTAACAATAATTTATTTAACCCAAATTAAATTGGATTAAATTTAAAATTAATTATATTATGAATTAATACACATACTTTGGACCGTCTTAAGCTGAAAAATTAGTTCGCCTTGGTGCTTCAAAGTTGCTTCTCGGTTTTGTGCTTCTAGTAGTATCTATCGAGCTGTTT
Organism: Gossypium raimondii; assembly: GCF_025698545.1. NCBI lineage: Eukaryota > Viridiplantae > Streptophyta > Magnoliopsida > Malvales > Malvaceae > Gossypium > Gossypium raimondii. The sequence goes on from NC_068565.1 coordinate 37,336,226, forward strand.
TTCACCCTTTATGCAAATCTATCGAAAATAATCAAAATTAATCAAAATTAATTATAAAATTAATTAAAATTCAACATGAAAATTAATTAAAATTCAACATGCTAATAATTTAAGTACAAAATAATTATTTTATAATAATTATATATTTTTCGATAAGAATTTTATCAAAACTGCATGAATTTGAGTTAAAAAAGGCATGAAAAAGTGCATATATTTTCGTGTTTCCACATGTGCATACCAACTGTGAATTCTGAAATATTATAGTGAAGTGTTGATTTGGAAAACCGATACTGTGATTTTCCATACGGTTGCGATTATTCTAAGAATTGTTATTTTGTATGCTTTGTCTACTGTTTTACATCAATTTTCTTGTGATTGGACTCATATTGAGCTTCTTAAGCTCACTCCCCTTTAGTTTTCATCTTTACAGATAACCTACCAAGTTAGGATGGACATAGCATCCGAAGGGCTCAGCTCGGATAGTTTTTTTATTTAAAAGTATTTTAGACTTTATATTATAATTTCAGTTATTTGGAACTGTATTAATTTATTTGAACTATGGCATGAGACTTCAGTTTTGAGTTTATTTAGCATGCATGACATTTAATTTGATCTTAGGATATTGAAATATAGATTTTGAATTAATTATGCATAAAATTCTAGTTTTCTTCATTAAAATTATTTTAAGTATCACTTTTCCATTGCAATTTCATGTAAATGAGATTTTGAAAAGTAAAGAAATTGTAAATTAACTTTTGCTAAGTAAACTTTAAAATCTATCATTTTGAAAAATTATATCTTTTAGGAAAAAAAAGATAACACACTAAGTTTTCTTCAAAAATAAAGCAAATGTTTTAAAACAACTGTTTTATAAACTCAGTCAGTTCTACTAGGACATTTCGATGGCCAATGTAATCTTCCAAATTCGGCCGTAAAGTCTGAGTCAAGTTTAGGGGGTTACAAAACCTACCACCAAGGGCTCTTGAGAAGTTTGGAGAAAAGTATGGAGCAATCCACCCATCGTAGGTTGGTATGGAATGGTGATGGGGGATTTGAAGTGAGTCATCAAGACAACCAACACACTAGTGACTTCTAGTTGATGACATGCACATGCAGAGAAAGGATGTTAATTAGAATCTATTATTGCCACTCAATATGTGCTATGTACCATGACTCTAGAGACCCTCGAGAATAAATCTCAGAATACTAAACTAATAAGAAACACATAGCAAGTTACAACCATGTTTCGCAACCAATTAGGGGAAAATGTTTTGGATGCAGAGGCATGATCCAATTCAACCCCCAAAGGTTAAAGTCGTGCTTGGAAGGCCAAGAAAGAAGAAAAGAAAGGGCAAAGATGAACAAATTAATCATAAATTTGGCAAGTTCAGCTGATCTAGAGTAAAAATGAAAGGTAGTTTCTGTAAATGTGTTGGCCACAATAAGAAACGTTGTCCAGAGAGGCCCAACATCAACACTACCAACACACAAATAGTCATCTAAAAAATAACTCTTTTGTGCCACCCCTGATTTATATGTTTGACCAAGAATCTGCTTTGATATTCTATTCAGGATAGAAATGGAAGTAGTGGATTATCAAGAAATCCAGTAAGGGCATCAAGGAATGTAAGCAGGGAAGATAACCAGAAAGAACTATCTAGAGCCAATTTAAAAGTATATTGTTTTTACATATGCTAATGTTAACTTTCTTTTTTCCAACTTATTCGAAATCTGGCTTATGATATTGTTAACTTATGTTAGTTATGTATCAATTGTCCAACAACTAGAAGCATGACATTTAATGTCATTGAGAATTTGAGCAAGGAGATTCAACTGCTCTTACTTCCACCTTACAACAAAGCCAAAAGAACGTTTGGCATTGGATTATATACCAAGATAGACAGTGGCGAGCACATATTGAATGTGAGATCTTCTTATTACTTGACTTGTGATTGTAACCAACCAGTTTTTTGAGTTGGGCAATACAATTATTATATGTTAATGCAGTATGGGGTGGTCAGATTGAAAGGGAAGCAAGCTGTGACTAGAAGACAACTTCAGCAAGAAACTTCTAATGCACGCAAGAAGGGTAAGGCTAGGCCTCCGAGAACACAATCAAGCCAAACAAATACCATTCATATTGAAGATTAAGTAGTTACAATGCTACTGTTTTACTAAGATTTATGAAACTTTTTTGGGTTGAAGGCATTTTGTTGTATACCATTTATAAGGCTTTTTTTTAAAGATAGGTTTGGTATTGGGAATTTCCATGGTAACAGTTGTATATTCTCGGATTATAATAGTATTTCTTTTGGGATTATACCTTTATACAATGCCTTTTTTGAACTCAAAATAAGTTTTCCTATCTTATTTTCCAACATATTGTCTTCCTATATTTGTTAATTCAGATTTCCACTAAGGATTATATGATTACATCAGAAAATTTACAAAAATCACAATAACATACCATTCATAGAAATTACAAACATCAATACTTATTTTCACTAATCCACCATTAATCGATTCACTCCCACATAACCAACATCACCACTAAAGCCATTGTAGTTATCAGCCCACAAAAATACAAACTTTTTTACTCCTACAATAATGGGCATTCTTCATTGCTAAAACCATTTGTTTCTCCATTGATTTCATCTCTAACTTTACTTGCAAAACTAAAGATTCTTCCTCACCTCTACCATTCTCTTTTTTCAACTCCTCCATCATGCCATTTAAAAAACGCACAATCTCCAACCTTATAATTCTGGCAATTGAAAAACCTCCTCTCGATATTTGGTCGTTTTCATGTTGTCCACACTGCGCATTTGACATCGCAATAATAGTATACAATTTCTCTCTCGTACTGCCAGCGTTCAGCTACCTTCAGACGATGAAACATGATGACATTGTCATCTTCCCAAACCCTAAAAACTAAAATGAAGAGATTGGGTTGGTTCAGCAGTATACTAGTTGAAATTGTTATAATAAAAGAAAAAAGAGTTCGTGAGACAACAACCATACATTAACTCAACAACGTAAAAGAAAAAAAACTCTTCGATATTTCAGAGATGATAGCTTGCTGGGGAAGAAGAAAATGGAGGCATACGTTTTCTGTAGATGCTATTTTAGGGTTTTATTTAAGGATTTTGGGTTAATAAAAGTGATTAATCAAGTCGCTTACTTTTTAATAATTTTGGTATAAATTTTCCTTTAAAATCAAAGAAAATGTCATGCCATTAGTCGATGTGATATTTTTTTATTTTAAAAACAATATAATTGCCTCTTGTTAACGGTAAAGTTTAATTGAATGTATTGATTTTCTTTTTACAAAAGTTGGAGGACTTTTCTACTCATTTAGCCATTTATTAAATATTATTTCCACTTGTACTTTATCTATAAAAATTGTACCTAAATAGAAAATGTTAAGAATGGAACCTTAAAGAAACTTTTATTATGTATAAAGAAGATTGTAAATTCGTAATATTTTATTTTTGAAAATATGATTATAAAGTTCTAAAATTAATTAAAAAATACTTTCTAATTATATTATAAAAAGTTTAATTGGAACAATGGAACATAAATTATGTCTTACTCTATGTTTGGCATTACTTTAATCTATTTGTAAATAAATATTAAAACGGTTTAATTTATATTGTAACTTTAAATATAAATATTGTTAAGATATTTCATATATTATGTAAATATTTTTATTTTGTTAGTATATGACAAAAAATTTGATGTGAACAAAATTGTTTAGTATATGCCGCCTGTCAAGAAGACACCTCCTTTCTTGACCTAAACCTGTGTATAAACCGGTATTGTAGCTCGTGCATAATACATCTATCGACAAGCCATCACCATTTTGGCGGTTGTTAAAATAGAATGATGGCACCACTCTAAACATACCATAAATGGTGGTGGGGGTACCATTTTAGATATTTTTAATTTATTTTATATTATATGGGTAAAAAAGACGTAACAAAATATTCATACACTATTGCTTTGCCAAACATGTGACTGACCCTATGCAAAACGGTGGGCTGAAACTAAAGTGGATTTGGAAAATATTAAATCAAAAACCATAAAACAAGGAAGAAAGCTGATTAGACAGATAAATTGTACTTTTAAAATTTATTTATTTTTTAAATAATAAAATTATATTTTTTTACCTCTTTCAAAAATTAATTTCAAACCCATTTGATTTTAGGGTCCGTTTGTTTGCCAGTAAAATGTTATCCGTAAAATGATTTCGGAAAATGTTTTACTTTTCGTAAAATGATTTCTTGGAAAATATTTTACGTGTTTGGATGAATCATGTAAAATATTTTCATTGTTTGGCGATTTCAAAATATTTTCCGGAAAAGTTGTTTTACATATATTAATATATATTAATAAATTTTATATTTTAAATTGTTTTTACATATATTGCAATGATTTATTTATAATAATACTCAATTATTAAGCTACAATATTAACCGTCATAAATTGAAAATAACTAATATCAATTAAATTATTTGTAATTGTGTTAAAAAATAAAAAACAAGGATTGAATAATTAAATTAGCTTGAAACCACAATGAATACTAGAAATTAATAATATTATCTAAATACATAATTAGTAGTACACCACATAATAACAACATTGTCCAAGTGCATAATATTACACCACATAAAAGTATCAATATCTTTAACCTTGAGAAAATTTTTGAAGCCAAATTTTTTTATGCTTCTTACTTTTAACTAAAAAAGCTTTAGCCTCGAATTCATGACTCACTAGATAATCAAACACAGAACACAAGAAGTCATCATCAAATCCTTCTTCCTCCATCGACATCACTTGTTCGTAAAGCTAAAACTGAAGCCACGACTCCGACAATTGCCATTTGATGTTGATTACGATCCATCTACACAAAATAATGCCACACAAATATATGATCACTACAAAAAAGGATGCAAGATTTTCATAAGATCACATAAAGTTACCATGACTAAAAGTGCATACATACATATCAAGCTAATTATAATTGCATAATAATTTTTTGAAAGTACCACTTAAAATATATTGATCATAGTTAATACAATACTTCAATAAATAATTTTTTGAAAGTACCACTTAAAAATTTTTTTAACTCTCCTTATCAAACCAAATGGTTCAAAATCCACAATTCTAAATTGCTTAAAAGCTTAAAAACCCAAAAAACAACAAAACCTCATCGAAATCAAGTTTTTGAGAATCAAAAACTATACATAGAATTTGATATATCTTACTTGAGGTATGATTTCCAATCAACACAACCATCGATTATAGAAATGAAAAATTCAAGCATCTTTGCTAAGAATCTAACCAAATACACTCATCAAATCAGCATCGAAAAATCAAGCTTAATTCTATGAACTTATCAAACAAATTTCAAAGATAGATCAAGGTTGACAAGCATAAAATCCAAATAAATCAATCATCTCAACTTCATTTTGAGTAAAATCAACAAGCAGCTATCCCAAAATAAAAGCAAAACACAAATTTTAAGGAAACAATACATTACCATGCTTAAAAGCACATAAGCAAGCAGGACATGGAAATCAAGCAAAGGAAACAACTCCACATTATTACAAGTAAAGAAGCCGAACCTAATCGCTACACGATTGAAACCCTCTCACTAAATGAGATCAATCTTTTTGTTATTAATACTTGTGTATGAACAAGTGTTGCGGGATGACAATGAAAGAAGGAAGATATGAATCTTCTAAAATATGAAGCTATATGCTACTCATCAGAATTCTCAGTTAGTTGTAGGGCTTTATTTTTCTATATTAAGTTATTTCAGTAATGCATCAAGGACTAGAAAACTGGAAAGATGTTGCAAACCATGAATAAGTCTTGCATCAGACAATTGTGAAATTTTTTTGAAAGGTGCTAATTGTTTGTCATTTAATCTTGCAGCTCAAGAGGGAATTAACACTTAAAAGCACATAAAGCAAGCAGGACATGAAAGTCAAGCTAAGGAAACAACTCCACATTATTACAAGCAAAGAAGCCGAATCCAATCTGCTACACGATTGAAACCCATTTGTACTCTGGAAAAAATGGAACTAAATACAGATCCTTGGGGTATTTCTTCTTGTTCAACAATGGTAATTATAGACAAAATATAAACCCCTTTTTCATCATTTAAGTTTTAGAGTTTCAGATTTAGTCAATTATCTGGTTTGTTCATATGTTGTATAGCTTTGTTCTACTCAACTCGGTATTGAATAATCGCAATTTTTAAACTTCCATTCCTTCAAATTTTTTTTCTAGTAACCAGTATCCACATAAATAAGTATGTTTTAATATATGTAAACTGACCATAATATCGTTCGACTAATTAATTAATATATGGAGCTAGCCTTATTGATACTAACCTCTTAGCAATGAAGCAAAGCAACATCTTGTAACACGATTCAAGTAAGCAATAACAAATTGGGGTTTGAACTAATCAAAAACAACAACAGCTTTAAATTAAAGACAACCACAATATGGAAAGCATCAAAATTTTTAAAGGAGATGGAAACAAAAATTGAAGGTAACACAATGGCTTTCAAGGAGCATGGCAGCGGCTTTAAGAACGGCAAGTAGTTGATGTTTAGATGGATTGGTACGATAAATATGGATGAAATTGCAGTAAAAAGGAGCAAATTCGAGGGATGATCGGCACTTAACAGCAGTGAATTGGAATGGAATTAGTGGCAATTTCATCGAGAAACTGTGGCCCCCTTTGTAAAAAAGAAAAAGAAAAAAGGAACTATGACTAGCGTTAACATTAGGGATTTTGGAACTGACGAGACATGAAGAAGTTCAAGCCATGGTGCTGGAATTGAAGTTGTCTCAACCAATTGCAAGCAGCTGTTTGTTGACATATATTGGAAGACAGAAGGGGATACCAGAAAGAACAATAAAAATTCCCAATTGCAAGCTACCAGAAGGGGAAGACAGAAAGGGATACTTACAATATCGACAATGGGCCAACTTTGGGATTTTTAGATCCTGCAAATTCGTGAGGGGAAGACAGATTGACGAAGGAGAAGGACCAAAGGAGGAAGGATTTTCGGAAAATGTCTTACTGAAATGAAATTGGTAAGACATTTTCCTAAATCGAGGCCATTTTACTCAGTGTCTTGGAAAACATTTTACAAGTGTAAAATGTTTTCAGAGCTTCAAACATCAGAAAAATAGGAAAACATTTTCCGTAAAATGTTTTCCTGCAAACAAACGCACCTTTAATGTACAATTTTGCTTAGTAAGTGTGAAGGGCTGCTTTATCCTCCTATTCAAAATTATGCATACCCAAATCCTCATTCACGGCAGAATAAGATTTTGGGCTAGTTTGGCAATACTTTTAAAAAGTTTAGTTTAAAATTTGAATGTTTAGCATTACCGTCAAAAAGTACTTTTGAGAAATAAAATGTCCATTTTAGACATGTTATTATAAGGTAACTAATATGCATTTAAATAATATTTAAATTAGTTAATATTATTATATTTTAGTAAGGATATAAAAAATTATTATAACTTGTTGTTGATATTTTAATATATGAAATATAAATTTTAAATATTTTAAGCAATAAATATTAAGTATTTGTAAAATTTAATTAGAACATATAAACTATATTTTAAATATAACCATTAAATATTTGTAATTAGTATTTTAAAAATATTTTTATTTTTAATTAATAATTTTAACACATTTGTAATTAAGCACCAAGAAAAAAAAGAAAGTACTATGTTATTAAAGAGGTGAAAAAATAATTAAGCACCAAAAGTACTTTTGAAAGAGAAAAAAACTAAAATTTTTAGCTTCTCATTTTCAGAAGTGCTTTTCAAAAGCACTTCTGAAAAGCTAAAAATTTCAGCCAAATACAGCTTGTTCTACACGGCTTTTCTTTCGAAAATACTTTTGGAGTCAGAAGTATTTTTTTCAACAATAAAGAACTAACCCTTCAACAAATTAATCATCATTTTTAATAACACCAATTCATCAATCCTACGCCTTATGCTTTTAACAAAATACTGCAAACCAATACATTAATACAAATAATTTTATTTATATACAATATTAATTTTAATTGTTCAATAAATTTGTCCCTCCATATTTATAAAATTTATCAATTTATTTCTAACTCTAAAATTAATTTTAATTTTAAAAATAATAAATTTGACCCTCAACATTTACAAAAATTTCAATTTAGATTTAACTCTAAAACTTTAAAAATATTTAAAAAATTATTTTTAGTCTTTTATAACCCATCGGCTAGCCCCCTTTATAACCCATCGGCTAACCCATGTGAGATATTAAAATAAAAAAAGAATACTCTCCTTCATGTCACCTGCAAAAGAACTCTAAAAAATTGAGATAAAACACCAAAAAAAAAAAGACCCAAAAGAAAATAAATGTATTAAAAACATTGTTTGTTAGGGTAGTAATGTAGTCAATTATTCCTGATAGGTTCCAAATTAATTAGTTTGGTCCAGTGTGAAGCCTAAACTATAGTAAAAAAAAATTGCTACAATTGACTTGAAAGAGGACACTCTTTTTCTTATTTTAATATCTCACGTGGGTTTGTCGATAGGTTATAAAGGGCTAAAAATAATTTTTAATTTTTAGAGTTAGGACTAAATAGACAGATTTTATAAATATTGAGGGCTAAAATTATTGATTTTTTTTATAATTAGAACTAAAATGAAAAATTTTGTAAACATTGAGGGCTAAATTTATTTATTTATTTTTATATTTAGGATCCAATTAATAAAAATATGTAAATACTAGAAGACTAATTTTATTACTAGACCAATAAAAATTTATTTAATTTAAAATGATTAAAATATTTAATTTCGAGAAGGTTAATGATGAAGAAAGCTGCCTTGTATCATGTGCATGCTATAATAATTAGGTTTGCTTTATAGATTCTGCTATACAAAGGTAATTTAATCGAAAATTAAGGTAATTAAAATTTTAATTTTTAGTGCAGGGGATACAATTTCAAAGAGACCGTACGACATCGTTTGCACGCAATAGCATTAGCTGTGGTGTTTCTGTAGCTAGCTAGCCAGCCTAGCCCATATTATTACCATCACCTCCGAACCCGTCTGATCTAGTAAGCCTATGATTAGCTTAGATACTACTTATTTTATATAGTTAAAATTCAAAAATTATAAATTATTTTAAGTTTGTATTTTTTTATGTAAAATTTAGCTACAATGTTAATATTATTAAATTTTTTTATTAGATTTGACACTCTAATTTTTTTAAAATACGTATTTAATAATTATGTGTAAAAAAGATATTATAATAGATTTGAATTAATAAAAAATTTTAACGGTGTATTTAGACTAATATATGACATTATAAACCTCGTCACATTAACCATTCATTCTGATCACATTTCATTTTACAGCCCATTGTAAACTAAACATAACATTTAGGATATACAGAATAAATGCCTAATCGCACCGAGGTGTGTTATCAGAACAAAACAGCACTGTAGTGCTTAACAGAACAGAGGGTGCATTAATTCTCCTTAATGGCATGCCATTTATATCCTAATAGTTCTCATCTTGTCTACATAGGCTTGAACCGGGAGTGTGGTCACGCCCTATTTTTAAATAAATGTTGTAGGAGTTATGTCAAGTAAATTGATCTAGTTTAGTAATTAGGTGTCTGATTGTGTGCTTGAGGTCCTGTGTTCAATTCCCTTCCCTTAGGATTTTCTTAATTAATTTTGGTTCCATATCTGATTTGTTCGTAAGGGTTATCTTTAATTTTTGTAAGTTATTGGCAAGAATGAGCTTGTTGGTTCAGTGGTAAGGTTTTTACTTACCCTTTGGTCCCAAGTTTGAATCTTGTGCGTGTGCAAATTGGAATTCTTTTTGTTTCTCCCTGTTTGTGTTGCTTATGTGATAGAGATTGGGTTAAATTCAAATTTTGATAAGTCTGATAGGGTTAGTGGATAAATCTGGTTAGTTGAGATATTAGTTTTTAAAAATATAGTTTATAAAAAATAGTCCCTAAAAATACCTCCCACTTTTGTTACCATCCACTCCCCCACTTCCCCATCTTTTTCTTGTTTCAGTTTTCATTCTCTTTTCTCTCTTCTGCCAAAATTGCTTGTTCCTCACAACTTTTCTGGCCTTTTTGTCTTTATTGATTTCAATTTCTGATTTAGTTTGGCGTGAGTTCTATTGTTCAATTTCTTTTTGGTTGTCCCAAATTTGGTGTCGTTGGCGCTCTTCTCTATTTTGGTGTTGGTTGTGCGTGATTGAGGTGTCGGATAAGAGTATGGAATTCTTGTTGGTGATGTAGTATTTTCAGTTGTTAAGTTTCTGTGGTGAGGAAATAATCTTTTAATTAGTTTATTAGTTCTTAATTTGGTTATTTTGGTGCACTGTTAGGAAAAGATCGTGAGAAGCGTGATTTATCTCTTGCAATTTAAGGGATTGTAGGATTGATGTTTTGTTGGGTAAGTGATCAAATGCCTTTTGCTAGGGACTGGTTCTTCTTGTTAAGGCTGAATGTCTAGTGCTTGTGGCCGAATTAGGGATTTGGATTTAGTAAATAATTGTTAATTAGTTGTTTTGAATGTTATTTTTAGGTTCTAAAGTGTGTCATAGCGTTGCTTTTCAGAATCATTAAGTGTGTGACCTAACCTTGCACAATCTATATGTGTGGCGTTAACTTGAAATTCTAAAAAATAGTGAGAATATTGAAATTGTCGATGCCGCACGGGTTATGCTAGGTAGGGCGTGTAGGCCCATTTTGATCAAGTATAGTTGGGGCCGAGTTTTGGATTGTGTATACGAGGTTAGTGATTTTGTAGACTATGATGAATGATATGTATGATTGCCCGATCAAAGAAATCTGTTGTTTCTGTTGTGTGTGCATACTTTCCATAAAAATTATATATATAATTTATAAATCTGATAGTATCGTTAGCATGTTCTGATGTAATAGGCATATAAATAAGCATGTTTAATCTGAATATATCTGTATATGAGTTATGATGTTACATGTGCATTGGGGTGGGATGTGATTATGATATGGAGGAAGTTATGGCAATTTAATGGTCTGTGCTATTAGGGTTTAACCACATATCTATTCTGGCAATTTAAGTGTTTCACGTGGCTTGACCACGTATATCTATTTCTGGTGGAATTTCGGCAAATATATCTAATAGCTTGACTGCATAATTCTTAGTGGCATATGTCCACATATTTGGTGTGTTGGTTGGATGGATCTATCATAACCCTATTTGGTGTGTTGAATGGACAGAGATAGTGTGTAACAAATGGGGGTAGAATCTATTCTTGACACTATGAATTACTTAGCATGCCATGCCATCTGCTATCTTTTTTGATATGATATTTTTGTGCATTATTTTTGCTATCTGTTATGCTTTTGGGCTAAGGCATACATTGAGCTTCATGGCTCATCCAATTATCTTTATCTTCTCAGGTAATACTTAGGACTAGGATTGGGCGACGTTCGAGAGCATTGATTCAGATTCTCTAAATCGAATAGATTATAAAAGTTTATATATATAAATTATGGATTTTTATTCGGACTATGGACAATTTTTGGACTTTACTTTTGGTTTTGGATTTCTGTTGGGTTTTTGGTTAATTAGTTTTAATTATACCATGTAATTTTTCTGTTATTTAAAAAAGATGTATGATTTTCAAAATTGAAATGTTTAAGAACTTTTACTGCTGCAAATTCAGAATAAGCAAATTAGTTTTTTTCATTGTTCGTAAAGATAAAATAAGTTAATATTATGATTTTCAGTTCGATTTGATGGAATGTAATGTATGTTTTCGAAAACATTTGTTTGAAAATAATTAAGTTTTCTAGGAAATAAACAGAAATGTTTTTCTTTTTTGCAAAATTACTAATAATATAATAAGCAACGGTTTGGGAAATAAACAATCTAGCTTTAAGTAGTCAGTGTAACTCTCAAGATTCAATCATAACTTCTAGGCCGAGTTTGGAGTGTTGCATCAATCATCTTCTAAGGAGTCACATTTACAAGCCATTAAGAGAATCTTTTGATACCTTAAGGACACCCCAAACTTAAGGCTTTGGTATTCAAAAGATTCATCTTTTAGTTTGCATGCTTACTCTGATGCAGATTTTGGAGGATGCAAGTTAAAAAAAAGTACTTTCAAGACATGTCAATTCTTAGGGAATATACTTGTTTCTTGGAGAACCAATATGTCTGATTTTCCCATGTTGACATAAATCGCATCTAAAGGAACGCATCTAGTGGGATGCCGCAAGAGTGCGGTTGGTGCCACATCTAGAGGGATGCATTGTTTTAGTATCAAAGATATGGTAATATTCAGTCTAAAATGTCAACTCGATACAATAAGGTTACTAAAGGTGTGACTCCATGTTGATGAGAGCATCGACATAGTAAGTAGGGGAGAGTGTTACAGTCTGCAAGTTACTATTCTAGTTATCAATGTTGAGCTTTCCCCAAATGGTCTTAAATGAAGTTAAAGTAGTGATCATTTACCTTAGCCCTTTTAGTAATTGAGAAATATTACTCTTGACTGGGTCGGGCAAGAAGCCGAGTGGCTTAGGAATCTACTTACAAAGATTCCTTTATGGGAGAATGGAATACTTGCTTTAAAGTACGTGAGGTCTGAAAGGAACCTAACTGATCCACTAACCAAAGGGTTAAGTAGGAAAAAAAGGTCCTTAATTCATCAAGGGGGTGGGTCTTAAGCCCAGTGGTTGAGGAATTTATGGTGGATACCCAACTCAGTTTTCTAAGTTCAATATGGTCAAACGAAACCATGGAAAGACTCATAGTGTATGTCACACCTCAAAAATTGGGTTAGAAGAATCGAGTTTGTGAAAATCGAAGGTGGTTACGCCCTAATTTATAAGACTATCTTTGTGCATTTATAAATTTAGGGTTTGAAATAAAAACCGAAATTAGGGTTATAAATAATTAATTAAAGTATTGAAATAATATAATCAGGTATTATTATATTAATCTAAAATAAAACTTGATTACGAGGTTTAATTTGAAAATAATATGTTTAATTGAGTTAGAACCTAATTGGGATATGGGTAAAATGAATTAAAATATTAATAATGAAGACTTGACTATGAATATTAATTATTGTATATAAACTAAAATAGGAATGTGTTAAAAACTATAAAGTTAAATAACTCAATAAGAAAAAAATTGAGTAAATGTGTTAGCTAATAAAGAATATTTAAGTTGAGATCAAAATAAATATATACAACAAGAATTAAGTCATAAATTGAGTGGTTAAGTGTTAGCTTCCTTCCCGAGAGAGCTTAGATTCAAACCTCACTCCTCGCATTTCTTTTCCTTTTAATTTTCAGCAACCTAGGATAAAATCCACATTAAAACAAATATTACTTGAGGTAAAAATTAAACAAGAAATGGGCTTAGGCCTAATGGTTAGCAAGTTAGTTCCCTTCCTAATTAACTCAAGTTCAAATCCATTCTTCCTTTTTTATTTTATAATTTCACCAAAAACACCCTAAAAATGTATTAATATAATTAAGAGTAAAAAACAAACAAGAAATGAGTAATAGCTTAATGGTTAAGGCATTAGCTTCCTTAAGTGACCAAAGTTTGAGCCTCCTCCTCCTCCCATTTGATTTTAATTTCAAGTTTCGGCAAAATCTTAGGAAAATTGCCCTAGGATTTACAAACCCTAGGAATTGACCAAATTCTATCATAATTAGAATTAATATCTTACCTTTTCTAAAAATTCCAATAGAATTAGAATTCTACTATCTTTTTTATCTTCTTTTGCTAATTAGAATTTCAATTTTCCCCTTTTTAAATCCTAATAGAATTTCTCTCTATCTTCCTATTTATTCTCCCTTTACTTTCCATCAAATTGGTCATTCAATTGCTAAAATTACTTTTACTCTCGATATCAAATCAATTCTCGATAAATCAGTTCTATAGCGATTGTTGAATTCATCATTAATAACCTTCGTAATTCCATCAAGTTCAGTAAGCGCATCTTGATCTAAAGTTTAGGACCCCAAATCTCGTAGAAATTCTATCCGATATTGATAGTTCAAATAAATTAGTTTCACGGTTCTTGACGAATCTTAAGTTAATATTGTTGAATTTTGATAAATGTTAGAAAATAAACCCTAACCTATATACAAATGTCATTTGAAGGGCCTATTACAGGTGGATCGAACCAGATTTGAACATGAAGGACATTGCTCAGAATCTCGGTGAAAGGTATGTGTTCTTTTACAGGTGAATCGGGGAAAAATCGTACTTAAGATAGGGCCACTCAGGTATGTGGACCACACGACTCCTCACATGGCCATGTACCCTCTGAAACCCTAGTTTTTTCGTTTCTCATACGGCCTAAGACCTCCACACGGCCTACCACACAGTCGTGTCTCCACTGCAGGTTGATTTTGTAAATACCACATGGTCTAGTCACATGACTGTGCACCCCCTCCACACGGTTCGGTCACATGGTCGTGTCCCCTATTTTCAGATTTTATAAATTTTCCCTCATTTTTTAAATTTTACAATTTTTCCCTTATTTTTCAAATTTTATAATTTTACCTCTATTTTCTAGATTTTACAATTTTGCCTATGTTTTGTAGATTTTAAAGTTTTGCCCTATTTTTTAGATTTTGCAGTTTTGCCTCTATTTTCTAGATTTTATAGTTTTACCCTTATTTTTTAGATTTTACAATTTCCCCCTACTTTACAAATTACAACTTTGCCCAGAATTTTATGATATGTTCAGTTTAGTCCCTAATTGATTCCCTAACTATTTTTAATGCTTTATTTTGTTCAATTGAGTCCTTAATAATATGAATAATATTAGAATCTGTGATCTAATTGGTGAGTTAATATTATATAAATATTTGAATGAATTGTGAATAATACATATGTCTATTGTATCTATATTTGTAATTGCCTATATAACATGCCTTATGTTACCTTGAAATCGAACACTTAATAAGCATGACTTTTGCTACTGATTTGATCTATTATATGCATTTTATTTGCTACCATATTGAACTATTATAGGCATATTGATTGCTATTGTATTGTTTTTTTAAAAGCATAATTAAATGTTATCGTATTAATCCATTTTTAGCTTGTCATATTGCATTGCATGGGGTGAGACGATATGTATGGAGGAAGAAGTGGCAGTTTATCTCCAAATTTGTTGTGCACCCACAACCCAGTGGCAATTTTCATCCTTTAACTACAAATATGTTGTACATCTACAACCCATCGACAACTTTTACCTGCAAATATGTTGTGCATCTACAGCCCAGTGGCAGATTTTATCTGCGATATTTTGCTATGCACCCACAGCCTAGTGGCGATGTTTATCCTTTAATTGCAAATATGTTTTACATCCACAACCCATCGCCAGCTTTTACCTGCAAATATATTATGCATCTATTGCCCAGTGGCAGATTTTATCTGTGATATTTTGCTGTGTACCCACAACCTAGTGGCAGGTTTCATCTATGAATTTTTACTTTGTATCCACAGCCCAGTGGAAGATTTTATTTGCAAAACTAGTGGTGGTTAAACTACAACCCGGTGTGTAGGAGGTTGGAGTTCAGGGGAACTCTCATTATGGTGTGTAGCAGTGGGGTAAGATCTTTTTTGTTAAACCAAAACTGTATGGCATTCATAAAGCATGTGCATACAAACTGGATTTATTGAGATGACATATATATATTTATATGTATACATTGTTGAAATGGGCTGAAATATCGATATTCTGAAATTGCTATTCTGTATTGTTCTATGCATTGTGTTTCTGTATACTTAAGCATTTGCACTAGTTTACTTATGATGGAACTCACACTAAGCTTTATATTTCACTCCCCTTTTATTTTTATCTTTACAAATAACCCACCAGATTAGGACACGGATTCTACATACAAAGGGCTCAGCTCAGATTTGTTTTTATATAAAAGTATTTTAGATTATTATTTAAAATTTCAGCTATTCTGAGACTGTGTTGTTTTATTTTTAAAATTGTGGCATGGGATTTGGGTAGGGTTTATTTAGCATGCATAACATTTAATTTAATTTTAAAATAATGTTTTATTTAATTAAGGCATGAAATATAGTTTTATTAAAACCAAGTAAAAAAACCACTTTCCACTGCTAGATTGTAGATAAATTTTGAGTAATAAATAAATGGAAAATTAACTAAGTTTTCTTAAAAGTAGTCACCGTTACATAGGAAAGTTAAATTAAATCGATTTTTAATAACTCATGGGTTTTTATGAAAATAGACTATGTTTTCTTCCAAAATAAATAAATTTTTTTATATTAACTGCTTTATAAATCTCGATAATTAGTAGGCCATTTCGGCCGATGTAATCTCTCGAATTCAAATCTAACGTCTAGGCCGGGTTGGAGAGGTTACAATATACATTTTACCTATCCCTATAGAGAACGATGTGCATGCATAAGGTTGACTTCTTTCTCTTAATGAATTCATATCCTAAAGTTTTGGTGGTATTATTGAGACGGACTTGATGAATTCACCAACATGTGAGGTTGAATTTCTTATTCTTTATGAGTTCATATTCTAGAATTTGGGTGGTCCTATTGAGACGAACTTGATGAATTCATTGAACTTAAATTTGAGAGGATGAGCTTAATAAATGCTCTTAATGATTTGACAGTTGTGATTCGGGTGATCTATATTGAGATAGACTTGATGAAATCACCTATGTAAGTGTGAAGAACTAGCCACCTTTTATGAAAGACATTGGGTAGTCTTTCTAGAGCACTGACCAACAACCCAAGGCATATTGGCTAAAACTTGTTGATATATCGCGAAACATCAATTGGATCTGAGATTAGTCGTGTGTCATGAGTTAACCATTATCTTAATAAGTTCAAGATTTGTTCACTTATTAAAGAGAAGAATTACTCATTTCACTATGTGCTAGTTCAAATCCACATGATACTAGTGCTTAAGCGACTAGTTTTACTATTACTCTTCTCGTGTTTTACCTTTCCTCATGTTTACAAAATTTTCAATTCCTTTGTATTAGTAGGGGAATGTTTGTAATGCAAAGAAATATTCTTTTTGTTTTTTCGAATATTTTCGGTTGAGAAAAATCCTCTAACTGTTGCAGAATATTTATAGTTAAGGAAATCCTTTGACTATTGCAGAATATTAATCCTTTGTTATTTTTTTAAAATTGAAACTGCTATTTTACCATTTTTCCCCTTTAGAAAATAATATAAATAGCATGTCATTCTTTTCATTTTTAACAACAACAAGCAATCTTTTCTTCCACATCTCGTCTGTTTCTTTCACAACTTTTGTTTTCCGATTTGGATTCCTTTGTGAGAAGAGCAATACCAATTGTGTTCCACCTTCTTTATCCGGGTGTACAAATATTGAAGTACTGTGTTAACCTTGGGGGTGACGTTCACTACACAATTACACTAGTCAGGACGGATTCACTTCTATGGTAGTGGTTCTTCTACGACACAGTGATTCTTTTATTATTTATGCTCAATTAGTTTTTTTCCTGTCAATGCTAATAGTTTTCATTTTACAGTAGTATATTTATAACAAAAACCAGTTTAATTAATGTTAATCAACATAATATTTTCTAACATTTCAGTTATATATAAATTAAAGTAACATTTCATAATTTATTACCTAATGAATACTATTAAATATTTTATAACCTCTAAATAAATATACTTTTATGAAGTTTTTAAAATTATTTTAATATTTTAAAATTATTTTAGATTTTAGAATTTTACTTAAGCTTAAATGTCGAATTAATTTATATTAACCAATTTTTTAAAATTTTAATTTTGTACAAGTATATATCCTTTGGTATTTTGAATACATAATTTACCATATCATAAATTCAATTTTATATTTTGTAACATGTTAATAATAAAATGTATAGTTCTAAAATGTCAATTTCACACGAAAGAATACAAGCAATATGATGAATGTACTAAAATCTATACAATACTAACTAGCAATATATTAAAATTTATAAAAAATATATATATGCATATTATCGTAATGGTAGGGGCCTCGACCCCTAAAATATAAAATTTTCCATTTAAGCCTTTTAAAATTTTAAAATTTTAAATTAGTAAAGTTAAAATTGTACTTTACCACCCTAAAAATTATAAAAGTTTGATTTAATATTATAAAATTATAAAGATATAGGCTATTAAAATGGTGAAATTTTATTTTACTATCGTAAAATTACAATTTAATTTCGTCCCCTAAAATTTTTTTCTAACTTCACCCTGCATATTATATTAAACATGATTATGCCACATGAAAATTTTTAAATACAAAGTAAATATACAAAATTAATAATATATTACTATTTTTCCAAAATAATTATATAGTCAATGGATTAGTGCCTTTTAAAGTACATTTAGTAAAATTATTCGAAGTTAAATTGGTTAAAAAATTAATTGAAAATTATTTATGACCCACATCTACTCAAAGAGGTTAGAATACTGGAAGAATTGAAACTAGTAGAAGCAAGGATGGATCCAGAGGGCGTTGGGTGGCAGTCACCTCTTTAGAATATTCAGATTTTTGCATTTTATATATAAATTATAATAACCCGTTTTTTAGTGGTGTTAGAAATAGTGGTTTCGGGGTCACCAAATTCGATGAGTAAGTTCGTAAATATTATATTTAATATTTAAGAATTAATTGTGACTTTGAAAAAGTATTTGATATATTGATTTTTGTTTTCTAAGCGATTTATTAAGTTCAAGCGGTATGACCCTAAGGTCAAGTGGTTTTAGAAATTGAGGTATCGGGACCTCATTTTTATAAATCGTGTCATAAATATTTTTATAAATATTTATGGAGTGTAATTAATGTGGTATTAAAGTTTCGTTGGAAAATTTTATCGTTTCGATAGTTAATTAAGCAAAAATAACTAAATCGTAAAAGTTAAAAAGTCAATTGCTATTAGTTTAAAAGCATTAATTGATTAAAGAATTATAATTGGAGGGCCTTAATGGGTAAATTACCCATTCTTAAGTTGGTGGACGGTTAAAGGTTTATGTTCTTTTAATTTTATATGTGATTTTTATATTATAATGTTATTCTTAAATGAAAAAAAATCAAGAAATAAAAGTTAATAAAATAAGAAAACAAAGGTTTTCTTCTTCATTTGACATCTTCACCACCGAAACACCATGGTAGAAGAACCAAGGTTCGGCCATGCTTCAATTCATGCATGGTAAGCCATTTTTTTATCCGTTTTTAATAATTTTTATGTTTTTGAGATCGTTGCAACCAAGTCTAGCTAGCCTGTACCTTCGATTTTGAAACCATTGAAGATTTTTAATGTTGCCATTGATGAATCTTGTGATTTTTTTTATGTTAGATGATGAATTTGGAATGTTGATTTATATTTAAAAGTATTTTGTTAAGTGATTTTGATGAATTTTTATTAGGGACTAATTTGTTAAATTAATAAAAGTAAAATGATTTAATGTGAAATTTTTGCATAAATGAGATTTTTTTGAATACTATGAACATTTGGCTAGCTTGGGTTTGTATTAAAAATGGTTAATTTACATGTTTTGGGCTTAGGGACTGAATTGAATAAAGGTAAAACTTTAGGGGTAGTTTTGTAAAAATGTCAAAAATGACCAAATTGCATGAAATGAATATATTGAATGAAATTATTAATTTAGATCAAGATCGGGTGGAAAATCGAGGAAAATAAAAAATTACCAAAATGCCCTTGAACCTTGGTATTTCTACAATTTAGCCAGGTAAGTTCGTATGAACTAGAGTCTGTATAATTTTGATTAAAGTGAATGCTAATAGGTGATTATATTATGATTAAATCAAAATATATGTTAGTATGCAATTTATCGTGTTATGAAACGACGTAAATCCAACGACGTACGACGATTACCGAGTCCCGTTTGAACCTTAAGAAGTCGTAGGATACAAATGGAATGTCATTAGGGTTACCAATTTCAGCTTGTTTGGTCTTACCGTTACTCAGCTCGCATGAGCTTATCATTTTTCAGCTCGAAGAAGCTTACCGTTACAGCTCGTATGAGCATACATGTACAAGAATTGATGGATTATAGTTCAGTACACCTCGTGTGTGCTACCCAAGTATCCAACGATATTCTAAATGGTTGAACGAGAAATGTTCTGTTACGAGACGATATGAGTTCGATGCGAACTAATACAAGTATATACATGAAATAAATAGAAATGATGGTACATGATATATTGATATATTGAAATGGATGGTATATGTATATGGAGAAACGATAAGAGAATGATATGTATCATGACATGTACATATATGAATATCTTTGATATGTTGATACATAGAAATTATGTAAGTTGAGACGAGTAATAAACTCAAGTGTGACATGTTGAGAAAATAAGGTTATCAATGTTGAATTTATATGAAATATGTTCAAGCATGCTAACATGTGTTGTTGTTTGATGCTTAGGTAAGTGCCAAGCTATTAGTTGAATGGTATTATGTTTACTTGTATGTTGTACTGAAATGGTAAGTGCTCAAATGAAAATATGCTTGTACTCATAAAAAAGGGGTAAAGTTTAAATTATGCAATTTCTTATGAAATGACTTATCATGTGATTAATTCGAAAAGGGCTATGTTTAAATGCATTAGCTTGTGGCTATGGTTGAATGATATGCTTATGACTTGTGTGCTATGCATATGGAGTGGGTGTGGAAAGTAATGAAATGCAAAAGAAAATAAAGAAATTTGGAAGAGTTTAAAGTTGTTTAAAATCCTACTATGATAGGGATAATATGTATAAGTGATGCTATGGATTTACTCATTTTGTGAGTTGTTGAATTTGGTTTCATGAATCGTGTGGTATCGGTATATGATTATTCTTGATATGTATAAATTTCATATTGGAAATGGATTGATATGATTAAAGTTTATACGAGCTTACTAAGCATTCATTGCTTACGTAGTTGTTTTTCTTTACTTTTTAAATTATCAGAAGCTCGATCTGGTTGGAAGTTTGTCGGAGTTATATCACACTATCCAGTAGTTCTATCAGTACTTTTGGATGTTTTGATTTTGGTTATAATGGCCTGTATAGGTATTCTGGTTAATGTTGTCCTATGTATTTGAATGTTAAAATGGTCATTTGACTTGGTTGAATTTTGGTATATTGATGGTATAATGGCAAAGTTTGGCATGTATGTGAGTAGCCTTCCTATGGTTAATGTTTGGCTTGTTTGTTTGAATGATAAAAAATGAAATGGTAGTTGAATATGCACATGTCATATGTGCTTTATGATATGTGGTATATGTGGTGATTTGGTACCTTGTTATGTATAGGTATTTTGGTTAATTGATATTAGTTAAAGAATGACATTTTGGTACCAAATGATTTGTGTTTTGGTAAGTAAGATTTATGGTATGTATGGATGCAAATCAAATTGGAACTTAGTTGTTTATTTTGACCAAATGGAGTACTTGGTTATATATGTTTGTAAGTTGTTATTTGAGATGCCTATGTGCATATTAGTTGAATTTGGTTATACTCTATGTATAAAGCTAGATTATGCATGATTTTGGTGCATTGTTATGGCAGGTATACATGTGCATTTTTTTACTGTAGGTACATGCCTTGTTGGGTGAGAAAAATGGCTTGTAAAATAGCCTATTTTCGTTTACACGGACAGAGACACGGACGTGTGTCTCATTCGTGTGTGACACACGGCCAGGTGACACGGCCATGTATCCCCTGTAGCTTGTACAGGTTTGCAAGTTAGTATGTTCACACGGCCTAGCAGACGGGCGTGTGGCTTGGCCGTGTGACCCAAGTTAGTATACTCACAGGGGCACGAGCACGGGCTGGGACACGACTGTGTGTCCCTATTTCAAATGCCCACACGGTCTAAGACACAGTCATGTCTCTTGGTCGTGTGAGCCACACGGCTTGGCCACATGACCATGTGACCCCTGCAGTTTTGAAAATTTTAAGTGTTTCTGGAAAAATCTCTAAGTTTTCAATTTAGGCCTGATTTGTTTCTAATGTGTACTTTGGGCCTCAAGGGCTCGTATAAGGGACAATATGTATGATTTTGATAATTTTTTTTACATGAATGCTATATGATATGAAATGTTTGCATTTTCTATCTGTTTGATTTGTAAACTCCGATAATGCTCCGTAACCCTTTTCCAGCGATGGGTTCGGGTTAGGGGTGTAACAATAATGATCATGTATTTTAGATTTGGTGTCCACATTGTATAACATTCACCCCTTTGGCCAAATTTTATTTCATATAATTCGTCCCTTAAGCCATAACCTTATACTTAATATTAAAAAAGTATTTTTCAGTTTTTAATTATATAACTTTAATAATAAACTATTAATGTATGATGGGCCTTGAACTACTAAACTTAGAGGCCTAATATGGACTTTAAAGGTAAATTCCATAATTAATTGATTTGATTCATACCCATCCATATTAGTTTAGCGGCTTTGTTGTATTTTGATTTGTATGTCTTGTTAAGGAATTATATTATTTTGGTAAGGTGCTGACACTATTGAGAGAAAAAGAAAGGAGTTTGATACCGAGATTGAGAGCACAGAGTAAAAAAAACAAATTATATTTCTCTCGGCTCTTTATGCAGAAGACCTCTCGGTAAATATTTTTGCATAAATTATGTTATTTATTTATTTGACTTATTATTTTTTCTTTTTCCTAATATGTTGTTTAATATATTGTTACAATCTTCAGGTTTTTAAATTAAATTATGGTAAAAAAAAAGATCGAATCTTTTTTCAAGAAAAGGGTGTCAGAAAGCAATAATGATCAACCGGTTCCTCAACCTTCTATTATTACTAGAGAAAAATCAAATATTAGATCTTCCCAAGCTCCTGAAAGAGATATTAGGTATTCTTAGTCTCAAACTCCTGAATGAGATATCTAGTCTTCTCAATCTCAAGATCCTGAATAAGATATCGAGTTTTCCCAAGCTTCTAAATGAGATATCGGGTCTTTTCAAGTTCCTGAACATCCTCGTAAGGTGCCAAGAGTCGAAACAAATGAGTTTGATTCTTCTTATTTAGAGCGTGATCCGAGACTTTGAAAACCTATTTGGGATTACCCTCCAAATCAACAGAACGAAGTTTGTTGAGCTTACATTAAGTTTGGGCCATATCAACCAATTCCTCCAAGTGAGGCTCCAACATCTCCTTAGTATGTTGACAAGAATAAATGTCGATTTCTCCCATCTTGGTACAAGTTATTCCCAGATTGGCTCGAGCTTTCACTAAGAATGTCGCACATTGACTTGTTTTCTCTTCAACAAGCCATTTGGGTGTCATGGAAATGCTCTTACAAGTCAAGGATTTCGATCATGCATGTAACGCCCCAAAATATTGATAATTTAATTCTGAGACTCTACAGTAATTAAATCCTTGTATCTGTGGTTCTGTGCTCTTCTTTTGTGTTTAAGGTCTGGAGTTCGAGTCGCAGCGTTAAAAGTTTGCTATTTTTTTTTAAAAAAAACCCTTAATCATGCATTACATAGTTAAGTTCAATTTAGTGTAAACTTATGTCCAGAATGAGCCTGCTGGTTCATTGGTTTAGAGTTTGTATTCCGTTAGGTCCTGTGTTCAAATCCCAGAGTATGCGATAGGGAACATTTTTCTAAGGGTTAGAAGTCTGATGGGAAGTTATCAGAAATTTTAAATTTTTATCTTTTTTTATTTTTCCTCTCTTCTTTATCATTTCTTCCTCTTTTTCTTTTTCAATTATTTTCTTTTTCTTAATTCAGATTGTGGTTGAAAGCAAATACGAAGTTAAATGCTGTAAATTGTATTGATCGAAAGGTTATTGAGTAAGTGACTGTCAATTCATTTGTTTCACGATTTTCCTTTTGTTCTTTGTATTTTGCTTTGAATCAAGCGTTTGAATGTGTTATGAGAATTTTTGATAGACGATGATTTGTTTTACTATTAGCCTTAAGTATTGGAAGTAACGAACATCAACACGCCAATTCCAGCAATCGTTGTTGAGTTTTCGGTAAGTAACAGTTTTGTTGAAGGTTTCATGTCGAAACTTTAAACATAGCGTAATTGGGAATAGTTGTCAATTAACTGGCTTATTTTTGTAATTGAATGGTTGCATTAGGCTTTGAAAGTCCCTTACGTTGTTTCTAAATCAAAACTACTTAAGGTGCGTGCCGAAAACCTTATTTTATGTGAATTTCGGTCGTCAAAAAAATGACTGTTGACACCACACGGCCGTGTGTTAGGCCTTGTGGTTGGTCGTATAACTCACTGTTAATCGAATGGGAGCTACACAAGCAAGGCACATTGGCATGTGTCCAGGTTGTGTGTCACCATGTTAGTGTAGAGTTCACACGGGCAACGAACATGGGCGTGTGTCTAGGCTGTGTAACTTACTATTCGTGACTTAGGACCACACGACCAGAGACATGGGCGTGTGCCCAAGCCGTGTAGGTCACATGGGCAGGGACACTGACGGGTGTCCAGACCGTGTAACTCACTGTTTATACTTTGGAACCACATGGACTGAAGACATGGGGGTGTGTCCAGGCCGTGTGGCATATAAATAGGTTCCAAATCCTGTTTTTGAGGCCGTGAGTGTTGCCTAACACTGATATTGACCTCCCCAATGTATGAATGATCTGCATCTGGTTGTATGAGAACTCACTGATGCTCTGTGACTGACATATGAGTAACATAAACGTATGTGTACTGTGATAGTTATTTTGGTATTGAACTGTATTATCTAATTGTGAGATAATTTAGAATGACTGAACACATATTGTGTACATTTGTACTCTGCATTTGCATGGGTTGGGATGTTGTGAAGAAGGAAGTAATCTGCTTTGAATTAGTGACTAAGCCACAATGCGTATAAATCTGAATCTGGCGCTTTTTTGCATTTCGATCTAATAGCTAAGATGTGTCTTTGTAAATGTGTGAGACAGACACTTTGTAGTGTGTAGGGTTGATTGGGTATTGAACGCCCTTAACAATGTGTGGGGATGTCCAAAGATGGTGTGTAGCGGACGGGGATAGGAATATCTACATCTAAATCTGATATGTTCTATATTTGATACTGAATTGCTTTTGCATATGTTCTAATCTATCCTGAATCTGAACTAAAATTGCTTCTATTACCAAACCGGATCTTGGAATTCGAAAACTATCTTATAAACTTGTTCTAATTAAACAAACTTTTTTTACACATTGAGTTCACAACTCACTTTGTTATTGATTGGATTTCAGGTGGTTCTCAGACTTGAATGGGTCAGCATCGCAAGAGCTCGGTCAAGCTTTTATCTTTCTTCTAAGTATTACTATTAAAAAATTTGGTATTTTATGATGTTATGGTATTTGGGAAGATTATATACTTATTTATGAGCTGTGATGGATTCTATGTGATGAATGGTTCATTTTGACTGTGTTATAAATGTGGTATTTGTCATATCGATAATGTAACTCTCGAGACTTGGTTTGGTCGTCTACGCCGGGTTTAGGGTGTTAGAATGGAAGGTCAATGAAAGATATAAATGTCCTTTTGTTACTTATATGGATAAGGATGCAAGTTTTTTACATAATAATGCAATGAAAAATTGTCTCGACCTTCAAAATTCCTTGCAAAATATTGAGAGGATTATTGAGAAACAAAATTCTAAACAAGTTGCAAGAAATCGGTTACAACTCAAGGTGTCAGTAGATGATGTTAAGTGGCTTGTATTTCAAGGTTGTACCTTTAAGAGATGAGATGAAGCATAAGATTTAGGAAATCGAGGTAGCTTTCTTGAACTAATAAAACTCCTGGCTTCTTCTAATGAAGAAGTAGGGGCAATTGTCTTAGAAAATGCCCCTCAAAATGCACAATATGTCAATATTGACTATTTAGAAGAATATTCTTTCTATTTTTGCGAGTAAAATCCAGGGATTCATTCGAAAAGAGATTGGAGATTCAAAGTTTTTCATTATAGTGGATGAAGCTCGTGTTGAGTTAAACAAAGAAAAAATGGTAATTGTATTGTGATATAAGGTTTTATACTTGAACAATTCATTTATTTGGTTCATGTAAAGGACACAATATCGTTAGCTTTGGATAAGGCAATCTGTGAATTTCATTTACATCATTGCCTTAATGTGGATGATTTTCGCGGTCAAGGATATGATGGTGCAAGTAATATGTGTGGAGAATGGAATAACTTGCAAGCGTTATTTGCTAAAAAGTTCCGATTTGCATTCTATGTTAACTGTCTCGCTTATCGTCTCCAATTAAATCTAGTAGCTGCATCCAAGGAGGTTATTCCTATTTGTCAATTTTTTTATACTTGACTGGCATAATCAATTTGGTTGCTTATTGAAGCAAGCAACATGATCAATTAAGAGACATTGGGGCATATCATATCGTGGAATTGATTGACAGTGGTGAGTTTGAAACTGGTAAATGGAAAAATCAAGTCGGTACTCTCCAACGTCCAGGCAATACCCAATGGGGATCTCATTTAGCTTCTCTTATAGTTTGATGAGGATATTTGATTGTAACACCCCTAACCCGTCTCCGTCTCCAGATTACGGTTACGGAGCATTACCGTTCAACCAGAAATCATTTAACATTATAACATAACATAAATTAATTTTATTGTAAACCAATCATTCATATGCATTTTGTCCCTAAATTGAGCCTTTAATGCCATAAAAATAGCTTAAAAGCAATTCGGGACAAAATCAAAACAAAAAAAGTTTTAAGAAAAAGAAGCAAAAATGTGAAAACAGAGGTCACACGACCGTGTGGCCAGGCTGTGTAACATTTGAACAAAGGATAGACGGCTGTGTTCTAGCCCATGTCCTCACCCGTGTAACTCACTGATAAAGGTCACACGATCGTGTCGCAGGCCATGTAACTCTCTAAGTTGCCATACACGGCCGTGTAACTCACTGACTTGAAACATTAAAATTGTACAAATAACACACAGCCGTGTCGCCAGGCCGTGTGTGTCACACGACCATGTGAACCTAAAAATGTACCTAAAATCAAGTTATTTCAAGTCCAATTCATGCCTAACCATTAAAACCATTTGGGCACACATTCAAGGGATTCAAATATCATTCGAACACACATAAACATGCCATTTTAAACAACCTAAATCACCTAACCAATATGCCAGTCAAAGGCACCACAATTGTTTCAAACATTATGAATCAAACCAAAGCAATTTGACCATATCTCAAACACACAACCTAGTTCACTCAACTACCATACATGACCATTTGCAAGCCATCAAAACATACTAAAAGAACCTTAACTACAAGCACTTAAAAGTGACCAATATGACATAACTTGGTAAGGCATTAAAGTGCACCAAACCAACATAACCTCAAAAGCTTAAACATACCAAAACATACATTACAAAGATTCTATACATGTCATTGTTAACCTTGGCCAAAATACACAAAATCTACCAAAATGATTACTGGATAGTGTGACAGGTCTCCAATGAGCTTCCAACCGATCAAGCTTCCGATAATCTATAAAATAAAGGAAAGTAACTACGTAAGCAACAAGTGCTTAGTAAGCTCGTATAAACTTTAAACATAACTTACCATTTCATTAATACAATTTATAAATTAGGCATATATCATTATCAATACCATAAGCTTAGTATAAGCCTATACAACATCATCAAACTCACAAGTTAGTACACTTGTTCATGATACAAATGAATTCAACCATAAAATAAGTAGTTTTCCATATGTAAATACATCATTTAGCTCATAAATCTTTTCATAAGATCATGATTCATTCCATTTGGATACTTACCATTTCATTTCCTTTTCTTACCCGTTGAACCATCTAGAATTACATCGGATACTCGGGAAAGCTCACACATAGTGTGCCTTTACATTTAACTTGTAATGACCCAAAATTCACGGGCATCGAAAAAGTGCAATATCGAGCCTCTGTCTTAGTAAATCGAGTCCATAAATAATTATTAGGAGTAATTATGAGTCTAGTAATGTGTCCGATTAACTTTTAATTAGATGAATTTAGTCTAATTAAGAGAAATTAGGAAAAAGGACTAAATTGAATTAGGGATAAAAGTTGAATTATAGATTAATAGAAAATAAAAGGATTAAAATAACAATTAAGCTATTAACAAAAATGAGGTTGCATAAGTATGATAAAAATCTTAGATTTTTATGCTTTAAATATATTAATATATTATTTTATTATAAAATATATTATATTATTATATTTTAAATAAACAAAAAAAGTTGACAAATGTATGGTGCATATGATGACATGTGGAAAATGAAATACATATATTAGACTAATTATTATTTTATTGTTATTATATTAAACTAATTAAATAAAAGAAATAAAAGATAGAAAATGAGAAATAGAAATGAATAGGTAAAAAAACAAAGAATAGACGAAAAAGAAAGAAAGGAAAGGGAAAGAAAAGGAAAGGGAAAAACTAGGGTTTGAGGCTTTAAGCTTTAATTTGGTAAGTCAATCAAGTCCTTTTATTTTAATTTTGATCTTTTAGAGGTCTTAAAACAAAGTTTTGTTGAATTTAAGTTAAAATTTTGAAAGTTCTTAGATTTTTAATATGATTTATTTGAAAAATTGTTAAATTTGGGGTTTGATTGATAGAATTTCTAGTTAGAATTGATAAAATGGGTTAAATTGTAAAGCAATCTATAAGTTTTATGTTGTAGGGACTAAATTGAGGAAAATTCGAAATTAGTGCAAAATGCTGAAAAATTAGTAGATAAATTTGAGTTTGGAAGAAATTTGAATAGAAATAGATTCTAATTAAATTAGAAAATTAAATAAATTTAGTTAGGATTAAATTGGAATTAAAGTATAAATTAGATAGAAATTCTATTATTATTATTATTATTATTATTATTATTATTATAAATTAATGTTTTAATTATTAGTGTAAATTATTATTATTTTCGTAGCTAACAAGGAACTCGAGACATCGGCACACAAAGGAAAGGAGAAGGTCATTGAGGAATAATCGAGCAAATTCAGGTTAGTATTACTATAATTCAAATTATTTATTATTTAATGTTAAATTTAAATTATGTGTATGGTAAGCAAATAATAAGGTAAGTACTATTATGAAGTTGGAAGAAATTCAATTGAATAATGGATATATATAGAAATGAAATGAATATTGACTTGAAAATGGAAAAATAAATTTGGAATTGAATTTGGAAAATTAAATTGAATGAAAAAGTATGTGTTGGTATTGAATTGTGTTTTGATTAGTGAATGGAAGAGTATAATTGATTTTGAAAATGAATTCTTGAAATAAAAGTGAAAATTGAATTGTGATTATATGTGAACAATTGAAATGGATATTGAATTGAGAAAGTGTATTGAATTAGGAATATGTGAATTGAAAATTGATTGAAAAGTGGAAAATGATTCAATTGAAAATGTGAGAAATTGTGGCTGAATTGAGTTTTAATTGAGAATTGGAATACCCTATTAACTAGTCGGGCTGAGTCATATATAGTTGGCATGCCATAGGATTTGGAAGAGTATAAGATTTATCGGTTTTGCCGATCAGGCACTTTATGTGTCGTATTTCAGGCACCTCGTGTGTCGTATCAGGCACCTTGTGTGTTGTTTCAGGCACTTATGTGTCGTATACTGATTAGGTACTATGTACCGTTTTAGGCATAATGTGTCGTACTGGTGTGTTTGGGTTGAAATCCGTGTATCCGTCAAAGTGCAGATTGTTAATAGGGTGAATAATTGAAATGAGAAAATCAAATGAATTTGATCGATTGTAGTATTGAATATGAGAAAATTTAAAATTGTGGATTGAAATTGAGATTGAAAATGAAAGGCATGAACTTAATGTTCATGTAGTGATTGAAATTGTTACATGTTATATGTGATTGAAATTAAAGAATAGCTAAAACAAATTTTTGTTGTTATTGTTAATTAATGAAAGTTTAAGAATTAATTGATATTTAAGAAATTGGATAGTTACATGCTTGGTAATTATAATTATTTATTGCTATTATAATTTGAATTATGTTAATACCACTGAGTATAAAATACGGTTGTTTCCGTGCTCAGGTTGAAAGGAGTTCAGAGTCTCGGTTCAGCATCCAGAACAATCCCGACTCCGGCATAAAGATTTTGGTGATGTTTTCTTCTTTTAAGTGAAAGTGGCATGTACATAGGGATTATAATGGTTATTTTGGTATGTTATATAATTTTGTTGTAAAGAAAGGTATTTGGTGTTTTGATGATTAAATTAGTAAAATGGTATAAATTGTTTATGGCATTGGTATTGAATAGAAATGACTTGAATAGTTTTATGAGTTAATTAGAAATGATAATAGGGTTTTCATTAATTAAATTGTTAAGTTAATATGTCTATTATGATTTAAGCATATTTGAGTGTATAAATGCATTGGTTGAATTACTGGAATTGGTTTGGTTGCGATTTGAAATTTGCAGGGAAGGTTCAATATTTATAAAGGGGTTATATTGAATTTAAAAAAAAATGAAAAAAACTGAATGAAGTGAATTAGTAAGAATTTATATGAATTTATGATTACATTATATATGTTTGTTATTTATTTAAGAATTATTTGTAAATTGTTTGAGATGTCCGGTAATGCCTCGTAACCCTATTTTGGCGACGGTTTTAGGGTTAAGGGGTGTTACATAATCGTAACATTTCCTTTACATCAATGCTCACACGAGCTGTGAAATGGGCCTGCTCACATGAGTTATGGGTCGAAATCTATGCTACAAGATGTTGCTCACACGAGCTATGGAGAATCCGTAACAAATGCAGGACTTCAGGTATCGGTAGAACAGTCAAGACCAGCACCCGAAACATGAAATCCCTAATAACATGTCATTCGTATCCTAAGAATTCTTAGTTATCCGTCAATTCACCGTAACATGGATACATTTATATTTAGATTCATTTATTTTAAAATAACATAACAAATAGTCAATTTAGCTAACACTAAAACGATCATAATTCATACGAACTTACCTCGATGACTAGGGCGTAGAAGTAGAATCAAACACTAAGCCAAAGCTTTAGCTTTTCCTCGATTTAAGTTTGATTGTGGTTTATCTTGATCTAAATAAATAATTTCATTCAATTAAGTATTTCTAGAATTCAATTTAATCCATAATTCATATTTATGTAAAATTACAAATTTGCCACTAACATTTTAACTTTTTACGAATTAGTCCTTAAGCTCATAACTTGAATATAACTCATTTTAACCTAAATCCATGTTAACCAATGTTACAAGGGACATTTAAAAACTCTTAATTATCAACAATTCATAATAAAACCCATGGATTTAAACTTTTAACAATTTAATCCTTAATTATAATTTCACCAAAAATCACGTAACAAAACATGTTTGTTTTACAACCAAAACTAATAATCTATCAACTAACATAAAAACCTATTCAAAAAAATCCATTTTAAGTCCCTAAACCTTTAATATTTTTTCAAATTAACCCCCGGGCTAGCTAGATTAAGCTAAAATGAACTCAAAAACATAAAAATCATTAAAAACGGGGCTTGAATTCACTTACATGCAACAAAAGAAGCTTGACTGAAAGTTTATTCTTATCCAATGGCTAACTTAGGGTTTGAAACAAAAATGAAGAAGATATCATCTTTATTTTATGTTTTATTAACTTGGTTTTTCTTTTATTTACTAAATTACCATATTAACCTTATTACTAATTCAAAATTTCAATAAAACCTATCCATGCACATCCAATAACTTTAAATATGGTATATTTACCACTAAAGTCCATTAAATTTCATTCCCATAGCCATTTGACCCCTTTAACTAATAGAACTAAACTTTTTCACCTTTTACGATTTAGTCCTTTTTACCTAATTAACCATTTACACTTCAAAATTTCTTAACAAAAATTTAATACGACCTTTATATAACCTCGTAGACCTATAATAAATATTATAATAATAAATCGTTGGAATTGTGGTCCCGAAACCACTATTTTTGACACTACTAAAAACGGGTTGTTACATTGATTCCATTTGTGTTGTATTACAAGATATCATCAAGTCCGACAACTTGACTCAAAGGAGGGAAGTTGGTGGAATATATGATGCATTGATATCCATTGAATTTGTTTTCGTCTTGCATTTCATGATTGAGATGCTTGGAATCACTAATGATCTCTGTTAAGTATTGCAGTATAAATCACAAGATATACTAAACGCGATGCAGCTGGTGTTATCAACTAACACACTTCTCCAGAAATTTAAAGAACATGGGTGGGATTTTTTTTTTTGAGAAAGTGAAGTTATTTTGTAAATATCATAAGATAGAAGTCCCCAATTTAAGTGCTTCGTACAAAGCTGGTCGAGGTTGGTCTCGCATCTAGAGAGATAACTTCACAATTGAGCATCACTATCATTTGAATATATTCATTGTTGGTATCGATTCATTGCTAACATAAATTAATTCTTGCTTTAATGATAGGATAGTGAAGTTACTTGTTCTTAGCTTCGGTTTGGATCTACGCGATAATTACAAAGCTTTTTGGGTGGAAGATATTTGCAAGCTTATGAATGATTTTTATCTGGAAAATTTTACAAAGTAAGAAAAGCTACACATGAAGATTCAATTGGAGTATTTTCAACTTGATGCTCATTAAAGCACGGAGTTGCGAAAAGCTCTTACAGTTGTTGAGTTGTGTCAAGTGTTAGTTAAGACAAATAAGTCAAGTATGTATCCTCTTTCTAATAGAATTATTCATCTTGTGCTAACTCTTCCTATGTCTACTACAACAACCGAACAAGCATTTTTAGCCACGAAAATTGTGAAGACAAGGCTTTGCAATAGAATGGAGGATGATTTTCTTTCAACTTTCTTGGTGGCATACATCGAAAAAGAGATAGCTCGAGACTTTTCAACAAATTCTATCATTGATGAGTTCGATCTTATGAAAAAACGGAGGGTGCAATTTAAGATACCTAGTATTGAGAAATAGGACTAAGGCCAAGCTTCTTTAATTTAATTTTTTAAATTATAATGATATTTATGAAATTTTGAGTATAGTATTATTTATTCCTTTTTGCATATAAAGAAATATTTAATCTTATATAGTGTGATTTTTTTTTCTTTTCATTTTTTTGCAGTTAAATCGTCTATGCTTTTTAAGAACACATTAAATTAATATTTTTTGATACGAAAAAATGTATCCAAGAAGAAAAAAATGTTAAAAAAAAAGGTCGTTCGAATTTAGAAGTTTCACCCCCTTGAAGTAAAATCCTGGATCCGTCCCTGAGTAGAAGTGCTAATGCAACTACTGCTACACTGGCTGACATTGACGATGGTGGGGAATCCGTGCTCTCACTATGCTTTGCTTGCTTTCTTCTCTTATGCAATTTAGGTTGTATTTAGTAATGCTTTTTTGAAGCACTTTTGACATGAAAAGCACTTTTGAAGCAAAAAAAAAAAAGGCTAAATAAGAAACTTTTGGCTGAAAGTTTTGGCTTTTCAAACGCATTTTTGGCAAAATGGAGAAGCTAAAATTTTTAACTTTTCTTTCTCCCAAAAGCACTTTTCAAAGCTTAAGGTATTTTCTTTAAGGTATTCTTTGCTTCTTCAATTTTCTTTAAGGTATTTTTTGCCCTCTCCCTCTCTTTCTTTCTACCATCCTTTCATTTCAACTCCCCATTTAAATTTCTCATTTCCCCCCATTTCAAGTTAAGCTCTTTTTGGTTCCTGCTAAGTTTGGTTGCTCCCCATTTCAAGTTAACTTTCTCGTTTCACCTTTGATTTTCTTGGGTTTTCTATTTGATTGTTGAGTTTGATTCTTTTGTTGGGTTTTTCCTTTTTCCCCATTTCACTTTGATTCTTTCGCTATTTTTTTCTCCTTTGATTTGCTGGATTGTATCCCATCAGTATCTTCTAGAGATTTGTTTGATGTTATGTTGAAACTTCTGAAGAACATGAATGATTGAAAGTTCTTCTATTTCAATCTTGTTTAACACTCGAATCTCCTTATTATTGCCTTTAAAAGTGCTTGTTTAGACTCAATGGACCACTCTTTTTTTCCCTAGAAGCAATTCCCAGACCGTCTGTGACAGGTATTTGACTTCAATTTGTTCCTCTTATCGTTCCAGAGTCAATCTTGTTTACTTTTTTCTGTTCTTTTTACTTTCTTTTTCTATCTCATTGTGTCCTTCTGCTAAATCTAAAAATATAATGCTAAGAAACTCATTTGGAGAGAGAAAGGACCAAAAAAATTCATAGAAGAGATGCAGCTGAAGATTTACTATCACACTTACTGATCATCAAAATCTCATTCCCCTTTTTTTTGTGTTTTTGGTATGTTTTTTGATCCGAAATTTTGTTAAAAACTTGTCCTTGTGTTTTTTTCTTAATTACCCATTTGCTTAAAGTTCATGTTTTCTTTTTTCTTTTTTTTGCAGTTTGCTTAAATTACCCATTTGCTTAAAGTCCATTTACTTCCCAACGAAACTTCTTTTATCCAAAGCCATAAGTAAAAAAAAAACATACTCATTGTTTCAGGGTTTAAACTGTAGTGGCAGATTTAATATTTTATTATAAATTCTCAAAATTTAGATTTTCTCAATCATGTTAAGTTTTTCATATATTTGTTCTCGTTTTAAATGCTATATTTAGCCATCGAATAAAAGAGGGAAAACAAAATAATTGACACTAAAGATTTCTTCTTATTTGACAGAAGACAAAAAGTTTACATGTAATGAAATGAAAGTTGAGAGAGATTTAGTAATAATTTTATATATAAGACTACTTGGATCCATTGAAAAAAAAAGCTTCTTCATATTCCAACTCTTATACAACT
This sequence comes from Gossypium raimondii, assembly GCF_025698545.1. Taxonomy (NCBI): domain Eukaryota; kingdom Viridiplantae; phylum Streptophyta; class Magnoliopsida; order Malvales; family Malvaceae; genus Gossypium; species Gossypium raimondii. Next base: position 37,371,186 of record NC_068565.1, read on the forward strand.
TTGTTTATTGTGTCTGCTTTATTCAAAAACACCATGTCAAATGTTCCATTCCATTCCCTTGATACCCTATTTAGCATCCTATATTTGTGCTTTTTATTTATGTAATTTGATGTTTGTTCTGTGAAAGCATTTAATTATGAACTCACCAATTCCTACTCTGCCATTCTCTTCGTGCAACCTTCATTGACATTATGTAAATTTTTATATACATTCTACACATAAATTTTTGATCATTTGTGTCCAAAGTGCAGGTAGAAGATAAAATTTTATATAAATTCTGCACATAAATTTTTGGTGAGAATATATTTCTTTTTATTGATTGTGCAATATTATGTAATACTTATCGTACTCATGTTCATTGTAACTAGTGCAAATTGGAAGAGGACTTGCCTTTCTTCTTCAAAAATACATCTTTTTATCTTTGTTCCTTCAAGGTATGCTTTTTTATTTTCTTTTTCCCTTTTTACTTTCTCTTTGAGAGGTAAATGGCTTTGGTCTCTATATATGATTTTCTTGTTTGTTTTACTGGTTAAAACAAATATGTTTATATACACAATAGATGAGTACTTCGGCGACTGAAGTTATTGGTGAAAAGGTCAAAGCAATGTGGGATAAGATATTGACATACATATTCTATGACATTTGTATTAAAGAGATATTGAAAGACAACATACCTGATACTCATTTCATAAAAGATGGATGACTGAAAATAATGACCAACTTCGAGAAAGAAAAAGGCAAGGCTTATTCACAAAGACAACTTAAAAATAGGTGGGATGCCTTGAAAAAAGAATGGAAGGCTTGGAAAAAACTTAAAAGTGAAGATACTGATCTATGGTGGAATCCTATAAAAAGAACTATTTATGCATCGGATGATTGGTGTGAGAGTAGGTTAAAGGTACATTAATAATTCTTAACATTTTTGTTTTTTTCTTATTTATAAGGTTATTGATAATTTCTTATTAAACTGCCAATTTATATGTAGATTTTGCATAAAGCTCAAAAATTTAGAACATTGGCCATTGATCCTGAATTTGAAGGGAAGTTGGACCAGATGTTCATGAGGGTAGTTGCAACCGGTGATAAAACATGGGCACCTTCTTCTGATACACTCCATAGTGAATTTTTTTGAGGATGTTGACAATGACATACCTAAAAAGAATGAGGAAGAAAATGTGAGAAATGATGTTCACATTAATGGAAACGGTTAAAAAGGAAAAACACCTCACATATCTACTTCACATTTTAAAATTGGAAGGAAGAAATCCTCAAAGCAAATTGGAAGGGTTGCAAGATTATCCGGTCAAATTGAAAAATTATGGAATGCATCTGACAATATGAGTCAAGCCACATGTAATTTGACTCCTGCTATGGATCCATATGGTATTCCACAAGCAAACTACTTGATAGTATGTCGGAGGAAATTCCAGAAGCTAGTTCGCTATACTTTTTCTCACTAAAATTAGTACTCAATAAGGACAAACGAATTATGTTTTTATCAATTAATCCCAAGATTAGAGATTGGTGGCTAAAGATGGAAATAGAGGAGAGTTGAAAATTTTCTAGGGTCTAGAGATATCTACTATGTGACTAAACAACAATGCTAAACTAGTTTCATCAATAGTTGTTTATGTTTGGTTTTTGGATATTGAATTTATGTTCTACTTATTTATGTGTAATCTAGTTTTATCAATAGTTTTTTATATTTGATTTTGGATATAAAATTTGTTCAAAGGTGATGAGTATGGTTGACAATTCGAGCGGTGATGAAAGTGATGATGAAAAGGAGAAGAAAGAGATTTTACAACGCATGGAATGTTTTAACCAATTACTTTTTGTTGCATCTTCTTCTGTGCATTTATATTATGAGAAGTATATATTGAAGTAATCATGTATGGATTCAAAAAATTATCTAAGGCATGGATCCGAGAGATTCTTGACGGTCATGGATCACATTGTATGGTTAATTTTAGAATGTAAAAAATTGTATTCACAAGTTTGGTGAGAGTTTTGGAGACAAGATACAATTTGAAAATTTCAAGACACATATCTTCTCGTGAAATGTTAGGAAATTTTTGTACATCTTGGGCACCGTTGCAAAAGTTTCCTAATGTCGAGAAAGATTTCAAAGGTTTTGGAGCAACAATAAGTCGATACTTTGCAATTGTGCTTGAGAAAGTTTTAAGGATGACCATTGATCTAATTGCACCTGATGATCGTTTGTTAGCTCAATACCCGAAAAAATATGTAATGATTCTAGATATATGCTGCATTTTAAGGTTAAAATTTAATATTATTATATTCTAATATTTTTTTCGATTAAAAATATGCATGAGACTAATATGACTATTTGTTCAAGATTGCATAGGTGCAATTGATGGTACTCATAATGCTGCTATTCTTCCACCAAATGAACAAATTCCCTACATTGGAAGAAAATATCTCACGACTCAGAATGTTATGACAGTATGTGATTTTAATGTGTTTCACCTTTGTTATGGCTGGATGGAAAGGACCGGCGCATGACACTAGAATATTTCTTGATGCAAATTGAGATCCAGAATACAAATTTCCTCACCCACCAAATGGTAAGATATTCCATTTATTTCTTTTTTAAATAATAAAGTATAAGTTCTTTAATTGATAATTTAAACAAATAAACAACTCTTGGAATTAATTGTTTATCATATTATGACATGTAGGAAAATATTATCTTGTTAATTTTAGATATCCTTAAATGAAAGGTTACCATATATAGGACAATGATATCATTTACCTAACTTTCGTAGAGGTAGACTTATATCTGGTAAAGAAGAGATATTCAATCATTCACTTTCATCATTACGTAGTGTGGTTGAACGAACTTTTGGTGTTTTGAAAAAAATGGGTCATTTTAAGGATATGTCAAGTTATAATTTTGAAAAGCAAACGATGGTCGTTGTTGCTACAATGACGATACCCAATTTTATCAAAACAGATGTTGGTTGAAATGATTAGACCTGTCCATAGGCCGGGCGGCCCGCCCGAAATATGGGAGGGTTCGGGTAAAAATATAGGCCCGAAATATGGGCTTGGACAAAAAAACAAGGCCCGTTTAAAAAACGGGTCGGGCCTCGGACACCACTTTTTTGGCCCGGGCCCGGCCCGAATATAATAAATATATATTTTTTTATTTTTTAATTTTAAAATACTTTTAAAATATTTTTATTTTTATTATTTTTAAAATAATTTTTTAATGTTTATTAAAAAATGGGCCGGGCCAGGCCAGGCTCAGGTTTATGATATTTTTCTCGGGCCGGGCCTTGGCAAAATTTCAGGCCCATATTTCGGGCCGGGCCAAATTTTTTTTCGAGCCCGGCCCGGCCCATGGACAGGTCTAGAAATGATGCAGATTTTATGGAATAAAAAAATTTTAATAGGGCGTATAAGAATATTATTGATCCAGAAGATGTGCATGATGGAGAAAGTGATGATGATGATGGTAAATCAAACAATTCAAGTAGTTTTGAAATAGAATTAACAAGAGATGCTATAGCTTCTAGTTTAAAGAATTCAATTTTAATTTCAAATGCTAATGTAAAATTTGTAAAATTTATATTTGGTATATAAATATTACCCCTTTTTGAAACT